>NW_026948125.1:831554-904054 GCF_963921235.1 Mobula hypostoma
CCACCGAGAAGGAATTCGGAAAGGCGGTGTTCTATCTGGTGAATGAAGAGCTAGTGCACCGGGCCCTAAGCAGGGGAGTCACGGTGGACAACATCTTTTTATCTATGGAGCTGGTGACGGCCCCCACGCAACGCATCGTGCTTGGGCATGTTAAGCCTTTCATTCCAAATGAGGACTTGCTTCCCCCACTGGCCCGTTTAGGGCAAGTAAGGTCGGAGATCACTGCCATCCGACACAAATTTAAGAGACGCACCCTCCGCACCGTAATCTCTTTCCGGCGTCAGGTTTTCATGCAGCTGGAAAGGGAGGACGATGTTGAGGGCCGCTTTACTGTCCGGCACGAGGGAGTAGATTATCAGGTGTACTGGAGCTCCGAGCGCCCACGGTGCCATGCGTGCAGGGAGGTGGGGCACTTTCGGAGGGACTGTCCTGCCGCCCGGAACCCGAGGGAGCCCACTTCGGGCACCAGTGCCGCAGCTACCTCTGCCCCTGATCCTACTCCTGCGCGTGCGCCTGCACCTGCATCTGACCCTGCCCCCGCCCGTGATCCTGCCCCAGCCCCTCACCCTGCCCCTACCCCTACCCCTGTCCCTACTTCTACGGTTGGGTCGGTCCCTGCTCCTCTCCCTGTAGTTCAGGTGGGGGACGGGGTGGAGTCTGTGCGGAGTAAGAAGGCAAAGGGGAAATCCAAACATAGTAAGAAGCGGGCCTTTGAGGCCGCAGAGCTCACACCCATTTCGTCTGAAGTGGAGCGTGGGGCTCGGGGAGGTGCGCAAGCAGACGGGGCGATGGAAACAGAAGGCGACGCCCCATCGGTGAAGCCTGCATCTGTGTGCTCCTCCAGCGTGAAGAGGAGAAGGGAACGTTCCCGCAAGAGGGCAGGGGATGTAGATGCGGGGGAGTCCCAGGAAGGGGTGGGAATCCGGGTAGGGGTTGGTTCTAAACCTGAGTCCTCAGATGTAGCCACCAGTCCTGGGGTAGATGGTGTGGTTGTGCAAAAAGCTTGTGATAGGCCTGTTTGCACAAATGAGGCAGCCCTGGAGGCCTCCACCCAGGACCTACAAGTCAGCGCCTCTCTGGAGGCCAGTGTACCGAATAGTGTAAGAGGAGACGAGGCAAAGCTCTCTCATTCTCAGCACCAGGCGGCTTATGAATCCCTTGGACCAAAGATGCCGGGTTCCCCTCTATGCCTGCCCCCGAGGGAGGACGATATTCTGTGCACATCGACCCCAGCAATAAATGACTTGCAGGGAGTCCCAGGGGATTGTCTCTCCACTGTCGCAAATGTGGATGAGGCTGATGCGACGGTGGAGAAGGCAGGTAAGAGCGAGGTGCCCGCTGCGCGGTGTGGGTCGCAGGCGCAGCCATCTATTGGAACATGCGGGGAGGCCGATGGGGATTCTGTCTGCAGTGACGGGTTGGAGGGGGACTCTTTCGATAGTGAAACAATGGACATCCTCACCCCTCCTGAGAAATCCCCATTGATACCTGTAGAGGAAATTAAGCATTTCATTCTCACCTCTGAGGGTGCCAAGCACCGGCCTCAGCTAGCCTCGATTCGCTGGCCCAGCATGCCGAGGCTGGTGAGGTCCCTGCGAGTCATCCTCAGACGAAAGGGAAAGGGAAAGAGGAATGCGGTGGTGGGGAACGACAGACGGCAACTAAAATCTTTCCTGGATGACCTAGTAAGGGACATCAGAGGGAGAAGCAGCCTCGCTCCTACGGGGGATGGTGGGTCACAGGGTGTTGCTGGTACCGCTCGAGCCCGGAAAGCAAAAGGTATCCTTGCTTTCTTTCCGGACAGTGTGGTGGAAGGCGCCTCCGCTCTCACCGAAATGGGCGCAGCTGCTGAGACCTAGTGTGTTCCCGCCATGAAGCTTACCATAGCTAGTCTCAATGTAAACGGCAGCAGGGGTCCTCTTCGCAGGCATAACAATCTCTCAGTCCTCAGGGATGGGCGGTATACGGTGAGTTTCCTGCAGGAAACCCATACCATCCCTGGGGACGAGTCTGCTTGGCTCCTGGAGTGGCAGGGCGGCGTCGACATGAGCCACCTCAGCTCCTTTTCTAACGGGGTGGCGATCCTGTTGGCCCCGACCTTCCAGCCAGTAATTGAAAGAGTCCAAGACGTTGTGCCCGGCCGTCTGCTCCACCTGGTTGTGCGCCTGGATGGCGTACCATTGCATTTTATCAATGTGTACGCTCCCAGGCGCGGTGTGATGCAGACGCGCCTATTCTGTCAGCTGTCCACCCTGCTGAGCTCCATCGATCCTGGGGACTGCGTAATCCTCGGGGGAGATTTCAATTGTACCCTCGAGGCGGAGGACCGTTCGGGCCTCCAACGCGACCCAGCATCAGCAAAAAAGTTAAAGGAGCTAGTCGGCTCCTTTGACTTGGTGGACAGCTGGCGGAATTTTCACCCCAACTCTAGCGCCTTCTCGAGAAGGTCTAGAGAAGGAGGTTCCAGGATAGACCGCATTTACATCTCTCGGGCCTACGCCTCCCGCGTGTCGGCGTCCTCCATGCGGCCAGTGTCGTGCTCGGATCATCACCTTGTGTGGATGGAATTTATTCCACTACACCCTCGGGTGGGATCCGGGTATTGGCATTTTAACAACCGGCTGCTGGAGGACAGCCGTTTCCGGGATTCGTTCCGAGCGTTCTGGGTCTCCTGGAAGGAGAGGCGGAGAGAGTTCTGCTGCTCCCTACGGCTATGGTGGGATGTGGGCAAAGCCCACATCCGGTTTTTATGTCGGGAGTACACTAGGGGGTCGACCAAAGGGCGGGGCTCTGAGATTGAGCGGCTTGAGAGAGCGTTGCTTGACCTGGAGTCCCGCCTCGGTCCGACCACTGGAGACCAGCAGCTGTGGCAGGAATACCAGGAGAAGAAGGACGCACTAAGGGACTTGCAGCTTCAGCAGTCCCGAGGTGCGTACGTGAGGTCACGGATCCAAATGCTGCAGGATTTGGACCGTGGCTCACCCTTCTTCTACTCGTTGGAGAGGTGGCGGGGAGTTCAAAAGCAGCTAGTGGAATTGCTGGCTGCCGATGGCTCCTCCATCACGGACCCTGATGGAATTAACAACGAGGTCCGTTCATTCTATCGGTCCTTATTCTCGCCTGATCCGTCAAATGCGGAGGCGTGCAATGAGGTCTGGAAGGATTTGCCTAAGGTCAGTCCAGAGGATGCAGTGCGTCTGGATGCCCCCCTGACTCGGGAGGAGCTGTCCACTGCCCTTCGGCAACTCCGGAGGGGCAAGTCCCCTGGTTTGGATGGACTGAGTGTTGAGTTTTATCAGGCTTTTTGGGATGTCCTGGGGGATGATTACAGCCTTGTCCTAGGGGAGAGCCTAGCCACCGGAGAAATGCCCCTCTCATGGCGAAGAGCTGTTGTGGTCCTACTGCCCAAGAAGGGAGACCTCCGCCTGCTAAAGAACTGGCGGCCGGTCTCCCTCTTGTGCGCGGACTACAAGATCTTCGCCCGGGCAATGGCCAACCGTCTGGGTTCGGTAATTGGACAGGTGGTCCATCCTGACCAATCTTACACGGTCCCGGGCCGCTCCATCCAGGACAATGTCCACCTAGTACGGGACCTGATCCACCTGCTCCAGGAGACTGGGACCCCGGCGGCGTTTCTTTCTCTTGACCAGGAGAAGGCGTTTGACCGGGTGGACCACAGTTTCCTGCTGGGCACCCTGCAGGCTTTTGGGCTCGGACCACACTTTGTGGCCCGAGTTCGGCTCCTGTACTCTGCCGCAGAGTGCCTAGTTAAGATCAACGGATCACTGACAGGACCTATCCACTTCCGAAGAGGAGTGCGTCAAGGGTGCCCCATGTCCGGTCAACTGTATGCGATCTGTGTCGAGCCATTCCTCGGCCTTCTTCGGCGAAGGCTGACAGGTCTGGTTCTGCGCGAACCGGACATGGGGGTCGTCCTCTCGGCCTACGCCGATGACGTACTCCTCATGATGACAGACCCCTGTGACCTGCGGAGGATGCGCGAGTGCCAAGATGTTTTCTCGGCGGCATCCTCCGCCAGGATCAACTGGGCGAAATGTTCCGGACTCTTAGTAGGCCAGTGGCAGGTGGACTCCCTGCCGGAGGAGATGAGAGCTTTTGAGTGGAGCACCAGACGTCTTCTCTATCTGGGAGTCTACCTGAGTCCTTCTGGGGAGACCTGGCTGGCGAACTGGCAGGACCTGGAGACAAAGGTCATGGCCCGGCTTGGGCGCTGGTCAGGCCTTCTCAGGGTGCTTTCCTATCGAGGCAGGGTGGTGGTCATAAACCAGCTGGTGGCCTCCATGTTGTGGTACCGGATGGTCACCTTGGCCCCCCCTGCCCCTTTTGTTGCGAGAATGCAGAGGAAGCTGGTGGACTTCTTCTGGGGAAACAGGAAACACTGGGTCTCTGCAGCGGTTCTGAGTCTCCCAGTAGGAGAGGGCGGACAGTCGCTGGTGTGTGTACGCACACGACTGGCGGCTCTCCGCCTCAGGACTCTGCAGAGATTCCTGTACGCCGAGCGCCCTCCCAGGTGGCACGTGTTGGCGACTTTCTTCCTCCGGAGGGGCTGCTGCCTTCACGAAGATATGCAGCTACCACCGGCAGGCGTCAGCCGTGCTGCTTTGCAGAGGCTGCCCGGCTTCTATCAGGACCTACTGAGAGTCTGGAACATGGTTGCCTCAGGCCGGGAATCCCCTCCTCTGGCAGAGGGCGGGGTCCTGGCCGACCCTTGCCCTGCCTCAGCGGATGTCGGTGCGGCTCAGGTGTGTGGATCGACTCAAGCTGAGCTGCTCGTCGGGCCCAGGCCCCGCAGCCTTACCCGAGAGACGAATCCACACAACTTGAGCCGTCTTTCATCGACACCCACAATCCCATTCAGGGATGCAGGCAGGAGGTACCTTTATGGGCTGCTGCTCCACACCCTCCACTTCCTCGCCTTTGTCCACCGTCCCGACACGCCATGGCGGTCGGTCTTTCCACCTGGAGGTGAGGGGGGTCCCCAATGGAAGTCCCTTTACAAGGGAGTCCTCCCCATGCACCTTGGGGATCTCGGCTGGAGGGTGCTGCATAAAGCGGTGCCCTGCAATAAGTTCTTCAGTCTGTACACGGATCTCCCAGCCGCGTGTCACTTCTGCGGGCTGGAGGAGACCGTGTACCACATGTACGTGGAGTGTGTGAGGCTGCAGCCCCTTTTCGCGTTTTTGCGTGGGCTGCTTCGCGCCTTCTGGTTGCATTTCAGTCCCACCCTATTTATATATGGTCATCCAGTAAGGAGGGGGGCACAGAGGGATGAGGATGTCCTTGTCAACTTGCTCCTGGGGCTGGCGAAAATTGCCATCCGTGGCTCCTGGAAAAGGGTGGCAGGAGGTTCTCCCCGGGCGGACTGCCTGGCTATGTTTAGGGGGTATGTTCGTGCCCGGGTGAACATTGAAAAGGAATACGCACAGTCCACGGCGACCGTAGAGGTGTTCCGGGACCGTTGGGCTCCGCGGGGTGTAAATGCCATCATTGATGAGGATGGCAATATATTGGTTTAAGATGTATTGTCTGTATGTAGTGTAGTAAATATGTTAGTCACTGGGTTTGTAAATATTGTATAGCACCGACATTTGTAATAAAGAATTTTGTAAAAAAAAAGGGACAGACACAGAGTGAAGCTCCCTCCACACTGCCCCATTACACAGGCCTGGGGACAGACACGGAGTGAATCTTCCTCTACACTGTCCCATCACACACTCCCGGGGTCAGACACAGAGAGGAGCTGTGCTGACTGAGCTGGGAGAAATCGAAGGAAAACTACTGGATAAAGTTCGTGGAATACTTTGGAGGTGGCTCTAAAAGTCTCTTAGACAACTGATTGAGTGACGGCGTTGGCGTGGAAGCTCGGTGTGGAGTTTTTGCTACCGGTTTGGACTGGGTTTGTTGGCGGCTGCTTACTGCGTAGCTCCCAGCTGCGGCCGCTGGCAACTCGCCAGGAAGCCGGTTCGCTCCAAAACCGGAGGCAAACGCCGTCGTTTCCCCCCATTGACATCGGGGCAACGTTCCTCCTCCATTGTTTTCCTGATTTTTCGTCCGGTGTCGGTGCCGGTGCCGGAGCATCTGGAAGGACGTTTCGGCCTCTCCCGGCCTGGGTCTCTGCAAGTCCGACGGAGCCTTTCCTGGCGCCGAGCCAGCGTGGAACTGTCGACTGCAAACTTTCCCGGCCAGCTGCTCGTTTCGCTCCAGGACTTCTAATCGACACCGCTGTAGGATTCTCGGACTGGAAAGAGCGCCAGCATGCCGGACCGGTCTCCAGGGAGTCGCGGGCCTTCGGGGAGTTACGCCAGGGCGGCTGCCTACCCGGCCTCGGACAACGCCCTGTTTCGGTCGGTGAAGGTGGAACGTGGGGTGCAATGTATTTTGCGCCCTGGAATGACACTAGAAAAGTGTACGGAGGCAATGGAGGACCTTGTGGGAAAAGGTGGTCTTCTGGCCACTGAGAAGGAGTTCGGAAAGGCGGTGTTCTATCTGGCGAATGAAGAGCTAGTGCACCGGGCCCTAAGCAGGGGAGTCACGGTGGACAACATCTTTTTACCTATGGAGCTGGTGACGGCCCCCACGCAACGTATCGTGCTTGGGCATGTTAAGCCTTTCATTCCAAATGAGGACTTGCTTCCCCCACTGGCCCGTTTAGGGCAAGTAAGGTCGGTGATCACTGCCATCCGACACAAATTTAAGAGACGCACCCTCCGCACCGTAATCTCTTTCCGGCGTCAGGTTTTCATGCAGCTGGAAAGGGAGGACGATGTTGAGGGCCGCTTTACTGTCCGGCACGAGGGAGTAGAATATCAGGTGTACTGGGGCTCCGAGCGCCCACGGTGCCATGCGTGCAGGGAGGTGGGGCACTTTCGGAGAGACTGTCCTGCCGCCCGGAACCCGAGGGAGCCCACTTCGGGCACCAGTGCCCCAGCTACCTCTGCCCCTTATCCTACTCCTGCGCGTGTGCCTGCGCCTGCATCTGACCCTGCCCCCGCCCGTGATCCTGCCCCAGCCCCTCACCCTGCCCCTACCCCTACCCCTACCCCTGTTCCTACTCCTACGGTTGGGTCGGTCCCTGCTCCTCTCCCTGTGGTTCAGGTGGGGGACGGGGTGGAGTCTGTGCGGAGTAAGAAGGCAAAGGGGAAATCCAAACACAGTAAGAAGCGGGCCTTTGAAGCCGCAGAGCTCACGCCCATTTCGCCTGAAGTGGAGCGTGGGGCACGGGGAAGTGCGCAAGCAGACGGGACGATGGAAGTGGAGAGTACTGCCCCATCGGTGAATCCTGCACCTGTGTGCTCCTCCGGCGTGAAGAGGAGAAGGGAACGTTCCCGCAAGAGGGCAGGGGATGTAGATGCGGGGGAGTCCCAGGAAGGGGTGGGAATCCGGGCGGATGTTGGTTCTAAACCTGAGTCCTCAGATGTAGCCACCAGTCCTGGGGTAGCTGGTGTGGTTGTGCAGAAGGCTTGTGATAGCGCTGTTTGCACAAATGAGGCAGCCCTGGAGGCCTCCACCCAGGACCTACAAGTCAGCGCCTCCCTGGAGGCAAGTGTATCGAATAGTGTAAGTGGAGACGAGACAAAGCTCTCTCATTCTCAGCATCAGGCTGCCTGTGAATCCCTTGGACCAAAGGTGCCGGGTTCCCCTTCATACCTGTCCCCTGGGGAGGACGATATTCTGTGCACGTCGACCCCAGCAATTAATGGCTTGCAGGGAGTCCCTGGGGATTGTCCCTCCACGGCCGCAAATGTGGATGAGACTGATGCGACGGTGGAGCGGGCAGGTATGAGTGAGGTACCCGCTGCGCAGTGTGGGTCACAAGCACGGCCATCTATTGGAACATGCGGGGAGGACGACGGGGAATCTATCTGCAGTGACGGGTTGGAGGGGGACTCCTTCGATAGTGAGACAATGGACATCCTCACCCCTCCTGAGAAATCCCCATTGATACCTGTAGAGGAAATTAAGCATTTCATTCTCACCTCTGAGGGTGCCAAGCATCGGCCTCAACTAGCCTCGCTTCGCTGGCCCAGCATGCCGAGGCTGGTGAGGTCCCTGAGAGTCATCCTCAGACGGAAGGGGAAGGGGAAGAGGAATGCGGTGGCGGGGAACGACAGACGGCACCTAAAATCTTTCCTAGATGACCTGGTAAGGGACATCAGAGGGAGAAGCAGCCTCGCTCCTACGGGGGATGGCGGGTCACAAGGTGTCGTTGGTACCACTCGAGCCCAGAAAGCAAAAAGTATTCTTGCTTTTTTTCGGGACAGTGTGGTAGAGGGCGCCTCCGCTCTCACCGAAATGGGCACAGCTGCTGAGGCCTAGTGTACTCCCGACATGAAGCTTACCATAGCTAGTCTCAATGTAAACGGCAGCAGGGGTCCTCTTCGCAGGCATAACAATCTCTCAGTCCTCAGGGATGGGCGGTATACGGTGAGTTTCCTGCAGGAAACCCATACCATCCCTGGGGACGAGTCTGCTTGGCTCCTGGAGTGGCAGGGCAAGGTCTACGTGAGCCACCTCAGCTCGATTTCTAGCGGAGTGGCGATCCTGTTGGCCCCGACCTTCCAGCCAGTAATTGAAAGAGTCCAAGACGTTGTGCCCGGCCGTCTGCTCCACCTGGCTGTGTGCCTGGATGGCGTACCATTGCATTTTATCAATGTGTATGCTCCCAGGCGCGGTGTGATGCAGACGCGCCTATTCTGCCAGCTGTCCACCCTGCTGAGCTCCATCGATCCTGGGGACTGCGTCATCCTCGGGGGAGATTTCAATTGCACCCTCGAGGCGGAGGACCGCTCGGGCCTCCAACGCGACCCAGCATCAGCAAAAAAGTTAAAGGAGCTAGTCGGTTCCTTTGACTTGGTGGAGAGCTGGAGGAATCTTCTCCCCGACTCCAGCGCCTTCTCGAGAAGGTCTAGAGAAGGAGGTTCCAGGATAGACCGCATGTACATCTCTCGGGCCTACGTCTCCCGCGTGTCGGCGTCCTCCATGCGGCCAGTGTCGTGCTCGGACCATCACCTTGTGTGGATGGAATTTATTCCTCTGCACCCTCGGGTGGGATCCGGGTGTTGGCATTTTAACAACCGGCTGCTGGAGGACAGCCGATTCCGGGATTCGTTCCGAGCGTTCTGGGTCACCTGGAAGGAGAGGCGGAGAGAGTTCTGCTGCAGGATTTGGACCGTGGCTCACCCTTCTTCTACTCGTTGGAGAGGTGGCGGGGAGTTCAAAAGCAGCTAGTGGAATTGCTGGCTGCCGATGGCTCCTCCATCACGGACCCTGATGGAATTAACAACGAGGTCCGTTCATTCTATCGGTCCTTATTCTCGCCTGATCCGTCAAATGCGGAGGCGTGCAATGAGGTCTGGAAGGATTTGCCTAAGGTCAGTCCAGAGGATGCAGTGCGTCTGGATGCCCCCCTGACTCGGGAGGAGCTGTCCACTGCCCTTCGGCAACTCCGGAGGGGCAAGTCCCCTGGTTTGGATGGACTGAGTGTTGAGCTTTATCAGGCTTTTTGGGATGTCCTGGGGGATGATTACAGCCTTGTCCTAGGGGAGAGCCTAGCCACCGGAGAAATGCCCCTCTCATGGCGAAGAGCTGTTGTGGTCCTACTGCCCAAGAAGGGAGACCTCCGCCTGCTAAAGAACTGGCGGGCGGTCTCCCTCTGGCCGGTCAAGTGCGCGGACTACAAGATCTTCGCCCGGGCAATGGCCAACCGTCTGGGTTCGGTAATTGGACAGGTGGTCCATCCTGACCAATCTTACACGGTCCCGGGCCGCTCCATCCAGGACAATGTCCACCTAGTACGGGACCTGATCCACCTGCTCCAGGAGACTGGGACCCCGGCAGCGTTTCTTTCTCTTGACCAGGAGAAGGCGTTTGACCGGGTGGACCACAGTTTCCTGCTGGGCACCCTGCAGTCTATTGGGCTCGGACCACACTTTGTGGCCCGAGTTCGGCTCCTGTACTCTGCCGCAGAGTGCCAAGTTAAGATCAACGGATCACTGACAGGACCTATCCACTTCCGAAGAGGAGTGCGTCAAGGGTGCCCCATGTCCGGTCAACTGTATGCGATCCGTGTCGAGCCATTCCTCGGCCTTCTTCGGCGAAGGCTGACAGGTCTGGTTCTGCGCGAACCGGACATGAGGGTCGTCCTCTCGGCCTACGCCGATGACGTACTCCTCATGATGACAGACCCCTGTGACCTGCGGAGGATGCGCGAGTGCCAAGATGTTTTCTCGGCGGCATCCTCCGGCAGGATCAACTGGGCGAAATGTTCCGGACTCTTAGTAGGCCAGTGGCAGGTGGACTCCCTGCCGGAGGAGATGAGAGCTTTTGAGTGGAGCACCAGACGTCTTCTCTATCTGGGAGTCTACCTGAGTCCTTCTGGGGAGACCTGGCTGGCGAACTGGCAGGACCTGGAGACAAAGGTCATGGCCCGGCTTGGGCGCTGGTCAGGCCTTCTCAGGGTGCTTTCCTATCGAGGCAGGGTGGTGGTCATAAACCAGCTGGTGGCCTCCATGTTGTGGTACCGGATGGTCACCTTGGCCCCCCCTGCCCCTTTTGTTGCGAGAATGCAGAGGAAGCTGGTGGACTTCTTCTGGGGAAACAGGAAACACTGGGTCTCTGCAGCGGTTCTGAGTCTCCCAGTAGGAGAGGGCGGACAGTCGCTGGTGTGTGTACGCACACGACTGGCGGCTCTCCGCCTCAGGACTCTGCAGAGATTCCTGTACGCCGAGCGCCCTCCCAGGTGGCACGTGTTGGCGACTTTCTTCCTCCGGAGGGGCTGCTGCCTTCACGAAGATATGCAGCTACCACCGGCAGGCGTCAGCCGTGCTGCTTTGCAGAGGCTGCCCGGCTTCTATCAGGACCTACTGAGAGTCTGGAACATGGTTGCCTCAGGCCGGGAATCCCCTCCTCTGGCAGAGGGCGGGGTCCTGGCCGACCCTTGCCCTGCCTCAGCGGATGTCGGTGCGGCTCAGGTGTGTGGATCGACTTAAGCTGAGCTGCTCGTCGGGCCCAGGCCCCGCAGCCTTACCCGAGAGACGAATCCACACAACTTGAGCCGTCTTTCATCGACACCCACAATCCCATTCAGGGATGCAGGCAGGAGGTACCTTTATGGGCTGCTGCTCCACACCCTCCACTTCCTAGCCCTTGTCCACCGTCCCGACACGCCATGGCGGTCGGTCTTTCCACCTGGAGGTGAGGGGGGTCCCCAATGGAAGTCCCTTTACAAGGGAGTCCTCCCCATGCACCTTGGGGATCTCGGCTGGAGGGTGCTGCATAAAGCGGTGCCCTGCAATAAGTTCTTTAGTCTGTACACGGATCTCCCAGCCGCGTGTCACTTCTGCGGGCTGGAGGAGACCGTGTACCACATGTACGTGGAGTGTGTAAGGCTGCAGCCCCTTTTCGCGTTTTTGCGTGGGCTGCTTCTCGCCTTCTGGTTGCATTTCAGTCCCACCCTATTTATATATGGTCATCCAGTAAGGAGGGGGGCACAGAGGGATGAGGATGTCCTTGTCAACTTGCTCCTGGGGCTGGCGAAAATTGCCATCCGTGGCTCCTGGAAAAGGGTGGCAGGAGGTTCTCCCCGGGCGGACTGCCTGGCTATGTTTAGGGGGTATGTTCGTGCCCGGGTGAACATTGAAAAGGAATACGCACAGTCCACGGCGACCGTAGAGGTGTTCCGGGACCGTTGGGCTCCGCGGGGTGTAAATGCCATCATTGATGAGGATGGCAATATATTGGTTTAAGATGTATTGTCTGTTTGTAGTGTAGTAAATATGTTAGTCACTGGGTTTGTAAATATTGTATAGCACCGACATTTGTAATAAAGAATTTTGTATAAAAAAAAAGGGTCAGATACAGAGTGAATCTCCCTCCACACTGTCCCATCACACACTGCCAGGGTCAGACACGGAGTGAATCTCCCTCCACACCGTCCCATCACTCACTCCCAGGGTCAGATACAGAGTGAATCTCCCTCCACACTGTCCCATCACACACTCCCAGGGTCAGTCATAGAGTGAATCTCCCTCCACACTGTCCCATTAGACAGGCCTGGGGTCAGACACAAAGTGAATCTCACGCTACACCGTCCCATCACACACTCCCAGGGTCAGACACAGAGTGAAGCTCCCTCCACACTGTCCCATTATACAGTCCCAGGGACAGACACGGAGTGAAGCAACCTCCACACTGTCCCATTATACAGTCCCAGGGACAGACACGGAGTGAATCTTCTTCCACACTGTCCCATCACACACTCCCGGGGTCAGACACCGAGTGAAGCTCCCTCCACACCGTCCCATTTCACAGGCTTGGGGTCAGACACAAACTGAAGCTCCCTCCACACCTTCCCATCTCACACTCCCAGGGTCAGACGCAGAGTGAAGCTCCCTCCACACTGCCCCATTTCACAGGCCTGGGGTCAGACACAAACTGAAGCTCCCTCCACACCGTCCCATCACACACTCTCAGGGTTAGACACAGAGTGAAGCTCCCTCCGCACCGTCCCATCACACACTCCCAGGGTCAGGTACAGTTAAGTTACTTTGTGTCATTCCTTGTTTTCAGATATAAGAACATAAAATACAGAAAGAGAATTTGGCCTTTTGGCCCATTGCGTTTGCTCCAGCATTTCATCTGGCTTCATCTAGTGTCCTCTCAGTGACGATCTGCTGCCTTTTCTCCATATCCCTTCATGCTCTGACAAATCAAGAACCCAGCAACATCTGCCTTAAATAAACCCAGTCATCTGGCCTCCACAGGCACCTGTGCAATGAACTCCCCACTCTCAGTGCTCCTTATTCTGGTCCGAGCGGTCATGTTGAGTGAGCACAGTCTGACGGACGGATGAAAATGTGCACAGCCAGATAAACATCACAACATTGTAACCTTCTGAGGAAACTCTTTTAGTGGCTTATCCCATGGAATAAAATGTTCCAACGGATGTAGCTCCAAAGCCGCTGACCTTCGTCACTGTGCAGAAAAACCTTGTTGATATAAAGTTGCCACGAGCAAGCAGTAACATCCCATCCCTGCAGGCTGGCACAGTGGCATTGATGGTGCAGTCCCAAGCTGGGGGCTGGACCAGATTCCGAGTCATCCTGTGGGATCTTTCATCTGGGAGCACTGGAGACAGTCTCAGAAGTTCTAGTGAGTGACTGGGGTGGCAGGGGTGAGTATGTATCTGATGGGTTGCTGCACAGGGAGCTTCACTCTCTGTTTCACCCCTGGAGTGTGTGATGGGACTGTGTGGAGGGAGCTTCACTCTGTGTCTGACCCCGGGAGTGTGTGATGGGACGGTGTGGAGGATGATTCACTCTGTGTCTGACCCTGGGAGTGTGTGATGGGACGGTGTGGAGGGAGCTTCACTCTGTGTCTGACCCTTTTTTTTAATACAAAATCCTTTATTACAAATGTCGGTGCTATACAATATTTACAAACCCAGTGACTAACATATTTACTACACTACATACAGACAATACATCTTAAACCAATATATTGCCATCCTCATCAATGATGGCATTTACACCCCGCGGAGCCCAACGGTCCCGGAACACCTCTACGGTCGCCGTGGACTGTGCGTATTCCTTTTCAATGTTCACCCGGGCACGAACATACCCCCTAAACATAGCCAGGCAGTCCGCCCGGGGAGAACCTCCTGCCACCCTTTTCCAGGAGCCACGGATGGCAATTTTCGCCAGCCCCAGGAGCAAGTTGACAAGGACATCCTCATCCCTCTGTGCCCCCCTCCTTACTGGATGACCATATATAAATAGGGTGGGACTGAAATGCAACCAGAAGGCGAGAAGCAGCCCACGCAAAAACGCGAAAAGGGGCTGCAGCCTCACACACTCCACGTACATGTGGTACACGGTCTCCTCCAGCCCGCAGAAGTGACACGCGGCTGGGAGATCCGTGTACAGACTAAAGAACTTATTGCAGGGCACCGCTTTATGCAGCACCCTCCAGCCGAGATCCCCAAGGTGCATGGGGAGGACTCCCTTGTAAAGGGACTTCCATTGGGGACCCCCCTCACCTCCAGGTGGAAAGACCGACCGCCATGGCGTGTCGGGACGGTGGACAAAGGCTAGGAAGTGGAGGGTGTGGAGCAGCAGCCCATAAAGGTACCTCCTGCCTGCATCCCTGAATGGGATTGTGGGTGTCGATGAAAGACGGCTCAAGTTGTGTGGATTCGTCTCTCGGGTAAGGCTGCGGGGCCTGGGCCCGACGAGCAGCTCAGCTTGAGTCGATCCACACACCTGAGCCGCACCGACGTCCGCTGAGGCAGGGCAAGGGTCGGCCAGGACCCCGCCCTCTGCCAGAGGAGGGGATTCCCGGCCTGAGGCAACCATGTTCCAGACTCTCAGTAGGTCCTGATAGAAGCCGGGCAGCCTCTGCAAAGCAGCACGGCTGACGCCTGCCGGTGGTAGCTGCATATCTTCGTGAAGGCAGCAGCCCCTCCGGAGGAAGAAAGTCGCCAACACGTGCCACCTGGGAGGGCGCTCGGCGTACAGGAATCTCTGCAGAGTCCTGAGGCGGAGAGCCGCCAGTCGTGTGCGTACACACACCAGCGACTGTCCGCCCTCTCCTACTGGGAGACTCAGAACCGCTGCAGAGACCCAGTGTTTCCTGTTTCCCCAGAAGAAGTCCACCAGCTTCCTCTGCATTCTCGCAACAAAAGGGGCAGGGGGGGCCAAGGTGACCATCCGGTACCACAACATGGAGGCCACCAGCTGGTTTATGACCACCACCCTGCCTCGATAGGAAAGCACCCTGAGAAGGCCTGACCAGCGCCCTAGCCGGGCCATGACCTTTGTCTCCAGGTCCTGCCAGTTCGCCAGCCAGGTCTCCCCAGAAGGACTCAGGTAGACTCCCAGATAGAGAAGACGTCTGGTGCTCCACTCAAAAGCTCTCATCTCCTCCGGCAGGGAGTCCACCTGCCACTGGCCTACTAAGAGTCCGGAACATTTCGCCCAGTTGATCCTGCCGGAGGATGCCGCCGAGAAAACATCTTGGCACTCGCGCATCCTCCGCAGGTCACAGGGGTCTGTCATCATGAGGAGTACGTCATCGGCGTAGGCCGAGAGGACGACCCTCATGTCCGGTTCGCGCAGAACCAGACCTGTCAGCCTTCGCCGAAGAAGGCCGAGGAATGGCTCGACACGGATCGCATACAGTTGACCGGACATGGGGCACCCTTGACGCACTCCTCTTCGGAAGTGGATAGGTCCTGTCAGTGATCCGTTGATCTTAACTAGGCACTCTGCGGCAGAGTACAGGAGCCGAACTCGGGCCACAAAGTGTGGTCCGAGCCCAAAAGCCTGCAGGGTGCCCAGCAGGAAACTGTGGTCCACCCGGTCAAACGCCTTCTCCTGGTCAAGAGAAAGAAACGCTGCCGGGGTCCCAGTCTCCTGGAGCAGGTGGATCAGGTCCCGTACAAGGTGAACATTGTCCTGGATGGAGCGGCCCGGGACCGTGTAAGATTGGTCAGGATGGACCACCTGTCCAATTACCGAACCCAGACGGTTGGCCATTGCCCGGGCGAAGATCTTGTAGTCCGCGCACAAGAGGGAGACCGGCCGCCAGTTCTTTAGCAGGCGGAGGTCTCCCTTCTTGGGCAGTAGGACCACAACAGCTCTTCGCCATGAGAGGGGCATTTCTCCGGTGGCTATGCTCTCCTCTAGGACAAGGCTGTAATCATCCCCCAGGACATCCCAAAAAGCCTGATAAAACTCAACACTCAGTCCATCCAAACCAGGGGACTTGCCCCTCCGGAGTTGCCGAAGGGCAGTGGACAGCTCCTCCCGAGTCAGGGGGGCATCCAGACGCACTGCCTCCTCTGGACTGACCTTAGGCAAATCCTTCCAGACCTCATTGCACGCCTCCGCATTTGACGGATCAGGCGAGAATAAGGACCGATAGAATGAACGGACCTCGTTGTTAATTCCATCAGGGTCCGTGATGGAGGAGCCATCGGCAGCCAGCAATTCCACTAGCTGCTTTTGAACTCCCCGCCACCTCTCCAACGAGTAGAAGAAGGGTGAGCCACGGTCCAAATCCTGCAGCATTTGGATCCGTGACCTCACGTACGCACCTCGGGACTGCTGAAGCTGCAAGTCCCTTAGTGCGTCCTTCTTCTCCTGGTATTCCTGCCACAGCTGCTGGTCTCCAGTGGTCGGACCGAGGCGGGACTCCAGGTCAAGCAACGCTCTCTCAAGCCGCTCAATCTCAGAGCCCCGCCCTTTGGTCGACCCCCTAGTGTACTCCCGACATAAAAACCGGATGTGGGCTTTGCCCACATCCCACCATAGCCGTAGGGAGCAGAACTCTCTCCGCCTCTCCTTCCAGGAGACCCAGAACGCTCGGAACGAATCCCGGAAACGGCTGTCCTCCAGCAGCCGGTTGTTAAAATGCCAATACCCGGATCCCACCGGAGGGTGTAGTGGAATAAATTCCATCCACACAAGGTGATGATCCGAGCACGACACTGGCCGCATGGAGGACGCCGACACGCGGGAGGCGTAGGCCCGAGAGATGTAAATGCGGTCTATCCTGGAACCTCCTTCTCTAGACCTTCTCGAGAAGGCGCTAGAGTTGGGGTGAAAATTCCGCCAGCTGTCCACCAAGTCAAAGGAGCCGACTAGCTCCTTTAACTTTTTTGCCGATGCTGGGTCGCGTTGGAGGCCCGAACGGTCCTCCGCCTCGAGGGTACAATTGAAATCTCCCCCGAGGATTACGCAGTCCCCAGGATCGATGGAGCTCAGCAGGGTGGACAGCTGACAGAATAGGCGCGTCTGCATCACACCGCGCCTGGGAGCGTACACATTGATAAAATGCAATGGTACGCCATCCAGGCGCACAACCAGGTGGAGCAGACGGCCGGGCACAACGTCTTGGACTCTTTCAATTACTGGCTGGAAGGTCGGGGCCAACAGGATCGCCACCCCGCTAGAAATGGAGCTGAGGTGGCTCATGTAGACCCCGCCCTGCCACTCCAGGAGCCAAGCAGACTCGTCCCCAGGGATGGTATGGGTTTCCTGAAGGAAACTCACCGTATACCGCCCATCCCTGAGGACTGAGAGATTGTTATGCCTGCGAAGAGGACCCCTACTGCCGTTTACATTGAGACTAGCTATGGTAAGCTTCATGGCGGGAACACACTAGGTCTCAGCAGCTGCGCCCATTTCGGTGAGAGCGGAGGCGCCTTCCACCACACTGTCCGGAAAGAAAGCAAGGATACCTTTTGCTTTCCGGGCTCGAGCGGTACCAGCAACACCCTGTGACCCACCATCCTCCGTTGGAGCGAGGCTGCTTCTCCCTCTGATGTCCCTTACTAGGTCATCCAGGAAAGATTTTAGTTGCCGTCTGTCGTTCCCCACCACCGCATTCCTCTTTCCCTTTCCCTTTCGTCTGAGGATGACTCGCAGGGACCTCACCAGCCTCGGCATGCTGGGCCAGCGAAGCGAGGCTAGCTGAGGCCGGTGCTTGGCACCCTCAGAGGTGAGAATGAAATGCTTAATTTCCTCTACAGGTATCAATGGGGATTTCTCAGGAGGGGTGAGGATGTCCATTGTTTCACTATCGAAAGAGTCCCCTTCCAACCCGTCACTGCAGACAGAATCCCCATCGGCCTCCCCGCATGTTCCAATAGATGGCTGCGCCTGCGACCCACACCGCGCAGCGGGCACCTCGCTCTTACCTGCCTGCTCCACCGTCGCATCAGCCTCATCCACATTTGCGACAGTGGAGAGACAATCCCCAGGGACTCCCTGCAAGTCATTTATTGCTGGGGTCGATGTGCACAGAATATCGTCCTCCCTAGGGGGCAGGCATAGAGGGGAACCCGGCACCTTTGGTCCAAGGGATTCATAAGCCGCCTGGTGCTGAGAATGAGAGAGCTTTGCCTCGTCTCCTCTTACACTATTCGGTACACTGGCCTCCAGAGAGGCGCTGACTTGTAGGTTTCTGGGTGGAGGCCTCCAGGGCTGCCTCATTTGTGCAAACAGGCCTATCACAAGCTTTTTGCACAACCACACCATCTACCCCAGGACTGGTGGCTACATCTGAGGACTCAGGTTTAGAACCAACCCCTACCCGGATTCCCACCCCTTCCTGGGACTCCCCCGCATCTACATCCCCTGCCCTCTTGCGGGAACGTTCCCTTCTCCTCTTCACGCTGGAGGAGCACACAGGTGCAGGCTTCACCGATGGGGCGGCGCCTTCTGTTTCCATCGCCCCGTCTGCTTGCGCACCTCCCCGAGCCCCACGCTCCACTTCAGACGAAATGGGTGTGAGCTCTGCGGCCTCAAAGGCCCGCTTCTTACTATGTTTGGATTTCCCCTTTGCCTTCTTACTCCGCACAGACTCCACCCCGTCCCCCACCTGAGCCACAGGGAGAGGAACAGGGACCGACCCAACCGTAGGAGTAGGGACAGAGGTAGGGGTAGGGGCAGGGTGAGGGGCTGGGGCAGGATCACGGGCGGGGGCAGGGTCAGATGCAGGTGCAGGCGCACGCGCAGGAGTAGGATCAGGGGCAGAGGTAGCTGCGGCACTGGTGCCCGAAGTGGGCTCCCTCGGGTTCCGGGCGGCAGGACAGTCCCTCCGAAAGTGCCCCACCTCCCTGCACGCCTGGCACCGTGGGCGCTCGGAGCTCCAGTACACCTGATAATCTACTCCCTCGTGCCGGACAGTAAAGCGGCCCTCAACATCGTCCTCCCTTTCCAGCTGCATGAAAACCTGACGCCGGAAAGAGATTACGGTGCGGAGGGTGCGTCTCTTAAATTTGTGTCGGATGGCAGTAATCTCCGACCTTACTTGCCCTAAACGGGCCAGTGGGGGAAGCAAGTCCTCATTTGGAATGAAAGGCTTAACATGCCCAAGCACGATACGTTGCGTGGGGGCCGTCACCAGCTCCATAGGTAAAAAGATGTTGTCCACCGTGACTCCCCTGCTTAGGGCCCGGTGCACTAGCTCTTCATTCACCAGATAGAACACCGCCTTTCCGAACTCCTTCTCGGTGGCCAGAATACCACCTTTCCCCACAAGGTCCTCCATTGCCTCCGTACACTTTTCTAGTGTCATTCCAGGGCGCAAAATACATTGCACCCCACGTTCCACCTTCACCGACCGAAACAGGGCGTTGTCCGAGGCCGGGGAGGCAGCCGCCCTTGCGTAACTCCCCGAAGGCCCGCGACTCCCTGGAGACCGGTCCGGCATGCTGGCGCTCTTTCCAGTCCGAGAATTTTGCGGCGGTGCCAGTTAGAAGTCCTGGAGCGAGTCGAATAACTGGCCGGGAAAGTTTGCAGTCGACAGTTCCTCGCTGGCTCGGCGCCAGGAAAGGCTCCGTCGGACTTGCAGAGACCCATGCCGGGAGAGGCCGAAACGTCCTTCCAGATGCTCCGGCACCGGCACCGGCACCGACACCGGACGAAAAATCAGGAAAACAATGGAGGAGGAACGTTGCCCCGATGTCAATGGGGGGAAAACGACGGCGTTTGCCTCCGGTTTTGGAGCGAACCGGCTTACTGGCGAGTTGCCAGCGGCCGCAGCTGGGAGCTACGCAGTAAGCAGCCGCCAACAAACCTAGTCCAAACCGGCAGCAAAAACTCCACACCGAGCTTCCACGCCAACGCCGTCACTCACTCAGTTGTCCAAGAGACTTTTAGAGCCACCTCCAAAGTATTCCACGAACTTTATCCAGTAGTTTTCCTTCGATTTCTCCCAGCTCAGTCAGCACAGCTCCTCTCTGTGTCTGACCCTGGGAGTGTGTGATGGGATGGTGTGGAGGATGATTCACTCTGTGTCTGACACTGGGAGTGTGGGATGGGACAGTGTGGAGAGAGATTCACTCCCTGTCTGACCCTGGGACTGTGTAATGGAACAGTGTGGAGGGTACTTCACTCTGTGTCTGACCCTGGGAGTGTGTGATGGGACAGTGTGGAGGGAGATTCACTCCGTGTCTGTCCCTGGGGCTGTGTAATGGGACAGTGTGGAGGGAGCTTCACTCTGTGTCTGACGCTGGGATGTGTGATGGGACAGTGTGGAGGGAGATTCACTGTTTCTGACTACGGGAGTGTGTGATGGGACAGTATGGTGGGAGATTCACTCTGTGTCTGACCCTGGGAGTGTGTGATGGGACGGTGTGGAGGGAGATTCACTCTGTGTCTGACCCTGGGACTGTGTAATGGGACAGTGTGGAGGGAGCTTCACTCTGTGTCTGACCCTGGGAGTGTGTGAAGGGAAGGTGTGGAGGGAGATTCACTCTGTGTCTGACCCTGGGACTGTGTGATGGGACAGTGTGGAGGGAGCTTCACTCTGTGTCTGACCCTGGGAGTGTGTGAAGGGACGGTGTGGAGGGAGCTTCACTCTGTGTTTGACCCTGGGAGTGTGTGATGGAACGGTGTGGAGGGAGATTCACTCTTTCTGACCCCGGGAGTGTGTGATGGGACAGTGTGGAGGGAGATTCACTCCGTGTCTGACCCTGGGACTGTGTAATGGGACAGTGTGGAGGGAGCTTCACTCTGTGTCTGACCCTGGGAGTGTGTGATGGGACGGTGTGGAGGGAGATTCACTGTTTCTGACCCCCGGAGTGTGTGATGGGACAGTGTGGAGGAAGATTCACTTCGTGTCTGTCCCTGGGACTGTGTAATGGGACAGTGTGTAGGTTCCTTCACTCTGTGTCTGACCTTGTGAGTGTGCGATGGGACCGTGTGGAGGGAAATTCACTTTGTGTCTGACCCTGAGAGTGTGTGATGGGACAGTGTGGAGGGAGCTTCACTCTGTGTCTGACCCTGGGAGTATGTGAAGGGACGGTGTGGAGGGAGCTTCACTCTGTGTTTGACCCTGGGAGTCTGTGATGGAACGGTGTGGAGGGATATTCACTGTTTCTGACCCAGGAGTATGTGATGGGACAGTGTGGAGGGAGATTCACTCCGGGTCTGACCCTGGGACTGCGTAATGGGACAGTGTGGAAGGATATTCTCTCTGTGTCTAACCCTGCGAGTGTGTGATGGGACGGTGTGGAGGGAGCTTCACTCTGTGTCTGACCCTGGGAGTGTGTGATGGGATGGTGTGTAGGGAGATTCACTGTATCTGACCCCGGGAGTGTGTGATGGGACAGTGTGGAGGAAGATTCACTCCGTTTCTGACCCTGGGACTGTGTAATGGGGCAGTATGGAGGGAGATTCACTCTGTGTCTGACCCCTTTTTACAAAATTCTTTATTACAAATGTCGGTGCTATACAATATTTACAAACCCAGTGACTAACATATTTACTACACTACATACAGACAATACATCTTAAACCAATATATTGCCATCCTCATCAATGATGGCATTTACACCCCGCGGAGCCCAACGGTCCCGGAACACCTCTACGGTCGCCGTGGACTGTGCGTATTCCTTTTCAATGTTCACCCGGGCACGAACATACCCCCTAAACATAGCCAGGCAGTCCGCCCGGGGAGAACCTCCTGCCACCCTTTTCCAGGAGCCACGGATGGCAATTTTCGCCAGCCCCAGGAGCAAGTTGACAAGGACATCCTCATCCCTCTGTGCCCCCCTCCTTACTGGATAACCATATATAAATAGGGTGGGACTGAAATGCAACCAGAAGGCGAGAAGCAGCCCACGCAAAAACGCGAAAAGGGGCTGCAGCCTCACACACTCCACGTACATGTGGTACACGGTCTCCTCCAGCCCGCAGAAGTGACACGCGGCTGGGAGATCCGTGTACAGACTGAAGAACTTATTGCAGGGCACCGCTTTATGCAGCACCCTCCAGCCGAGATCCCCAAGGTGCATGGGGAGGACTCCCTTGTAAAGGGACTTCCATTGGGGACCCCCCTCACCTCCAGGTGGAAAGACCGACCGCCATGGCGTGTCGGGACGGTGGACAAAGGCGAGGAAGTGGAGGGTGTGGAGCAGCAGCCCATAAAGGTACCTCCTGCCTGCATCCCTGAATGGGATTGTGGGTGTCGATGAAAGACGGCTCAAGTTGTGTGGATTCGTCTCTCGGGTAAGGCTGCGGGGCCTGGGCCCGACGAGCAGCTCAGCTTGAGTCGATCCACACACCTGAGCCGCACCGACATCCGCTGAGGCAGGGCAAGGGTCGGCCAGGACCCCGCCCTCTGCCAGAGGAGGGGATTCCCGGCCTGAGGCAACCATGTTCCAGACTCTCAGTAGGTCCTGATAGAAGCCGAGCAGCCTCTGCAAAGCAGCACGGCTGACGCCTGCCGGTGGTAGCTGCATATCTTCGTGAAGGCAGCAGCCCCTCCGGAGGAAGAAAGTCGCCAACACGTGCCACCTGGGAGGGCGCTCGGCGTACAGGAATCTCTGCAGAGTCCTGAGGCGGAGAGCCGCCAGTCGTGTGCGTACACACACCAGCGACTGTCCGCCCTCTCCTACTGGGAGACTCAGAACCGCTGCAGAGACCCAGTGTTTCCTGTTTCCCCAGAAGAAGTCCACCAGCTTCCTCTGCATTCTCGCAACAAAAGGGGCAGGGGGGGCCAAGGTGACCATCCGGTACCACAACATGGAGGCCACCAGCTGGTTTATGACCACCACCCTGCCTCGATAGGAAAGCACCCTGAGAAGGCCTGACCAGCGCCCTAGCCGGGCCATGACCTTTGTCTCCAGGTCCTGCCAGTTCGCCAGCCAGGTCTCCCCAGAAGGACTCAGGTAGACTCCCAGATAGAGAAGACGTCTGGTGCTCCACTCAAAAGCTCTCATCTCCTCCGGCAGGGAGTCCACCTGCCACTGGCCTACTAAGAGTCCGGAACATTTCGCCCAGTTGATCCTGGCGGAGGATGCCGCCGAGAAAACATCTTGGCACTCGCGCATCCTCCGCAGGTCACAGGGGTCTGTCATCATGAGGAGTACGTCATCGGCGTAGGCCGAGAGGACGACCCTCATGTCCGGTTCGCGCAGAACCAGACCTGTCAGCCTTCGCCGAAGAAGGCCGAGGAATGGCTCGACACAGATCGCATACAGTTGACCGGACGTGGGGCACCCTTGACGCACTCCTCTTCGGAAGTGGATAGGTCCTGTCAGTGATCCGTTGATCTTAACTAGGCACTCTGCGGCAGAGTACAGGAGCCGAACTCGGGCCACAAAGTGTGGTCCGAGCCCAAAAGCCTGCAGGGTGCCCAGCAGGAAACTGTGGTCCACCCGGTCAAACGCCTTCTCCTGGTCAAGAGAAAGAAACGCCGCCGGGGTCCCAGTCTCCTGGAGCAGGTGGATCAGGTCCCGTACTAGGTGGACATTGTCCTGGATGGAGCGGCCCGGGACCGTGTAAGATTGGTCAGGATGGACCACCTGTCCAATTACCGAACCCAGACGGTTGGCCATTGCCCGGGCGAAGATCTTGTAGTCCGCGCACAAGAGGGAGACCGGCCGCCAGTTCTTTAGCAGGCGGAGGTCTCCCTTCTTGGGCAGTAGGACCACAACAGCTCTTCGCCATGAGAGGGGCATTTCTCCGGTGGCTAGGCTCTCCCCTAGGACAAGGCTGTAATCATCCCCCAGGACATCCCAAAAAGCCTGATAAAACTCAACACTCAGTCCATCCAAACCAGGGGACTTGCCCCTCCGGAGTTGCCGAAGGGCAGTGGACAGCTCCTCCTGAGTCAGGGGGGCATCCAGACGCACTGCATCCTCTGGACTGACCTTAGGCAAATCCTTCCAGACCTCATTGCACGCCTCCGCATTTGACGGATCAGGCGAGAATAAGGACCGATAGAATGAACGGACCTCGTTGTTAATTCCATCAGGGTCCGTGATGGAGGAGCCATCGGCAGCCAGCAATTCCACTAGCTGCTTTTGAACTCCCCGCCACCTCTCCAACGAGTAGAAGAAGGGTGAGCCACGGTCCAAATCCTGCAGCATTTGGATCCGTGACCTCACGTACGCACCTCGGGACTGCTGAAGCTGCAAGTCCCTTAGTGCGTCCTTCTTCTCCTGGTATTCCTGCCACAGCTGCTGGTCTCCAGTGGTCGGACCGAGGCGGGACTCCAGGTCAAGCAACGCTCTCTCAAGCCGCTCAATCTCAGAGCCCCGCCCTTTGGTCGACCCCCTAGTGTACTCCCGACATAAAAACCGGATGTGGGCTTTGCCCACATCCCACCATAGCCGTAGGGAGCAGAACTCTCTCCGCCTCTCCTTCCAGGAGACCCAGAACGCTCGGAACGAATCCCGGAAACGGCTGTCCTCCAGCAGCCGGTTGTTAAAATGCCAATACCCGGATCCCACCCGAGGGTGTAGTGGAATAAATTCCATCCACACAAGGTGATGATCCGAGCACGACACTGGCCGCATGGAGGACGCCGACACGCGGGAGGCGTAGGCCCGAGAGATGTAAATGCGGTCTATCCTGGAACCTCCTTCTCTAGACCTTCTCGAGAAGGCGCTAGAGTTGGGGTGAAAATTCCGCCAGCTGTCCACCAAGTCAAAGGAGCCGACTAGCTCCTTTAACTTTTTTGCCGATGCTGGGTCGCGTTGGAGGCCCGAACGGTCCTCCGCCTCGAGGGTACAATTGAAATCTCCCCCGAGGATTACGCAGTCCCCAGGATCGATGGAGCTCAGCAGGGTGGACAGCTGACAGAAATAGGCGCGTCTGCATCACACCGCGCCTGGGAGCGTACACATTGATAAAATGCAATGGTACGCCATCCAGGCGCACAACCAGGTGGAGCAGACGGCCGGGCACAACGTCTTGGACTCTTTCAATTACTGGCTGGAAGGTCGGGGCCAACAGGATCGCCACCCCGCTAGAAATGGAGCTGAGGTGGCTCATGTAGACCCCGCCCTGCCACTCCAGGAGCCAAGCAGACTCGTCCCCAGGGATGGTATGGGTTTCCTGCAGGAAACTCACCGTATACCGCCCATCCCTGAGGACTGAGAGATTGTTATGCCTGCGAAGAGGACCCCTGCTGCCGTTTACATTGAGACTAGCTATGGTAAGCTTCATGGCGGGAACACACTAGGTCTCAGCAGCTGCGCCCATTTCGGTGAGAGCGGAGGCGCCTTCCACCACACTGTCCGGAAAGAAAGCAAGGATACCTTTTGCTTTCCGGGCTCGAGCGGTACCAGCAACACCCTGTGACCCACCATCCCTCGTAGGAGCGAGGCTGCTTCTCCCTCTGATGTCCCTTACTAGGTCATCCAGGAAAGATTTTAGTTGCCGTCTGTCGTTCCCCACCACCGCTTCCTCTTTCCCTTTCCCTTTCGTCTGAGGATGACTCGCAGGGACCTCACCAGCCTCGGCATGCTGGGCCAGCGAAGCGAGGCTAGCTGAGGCCGGTGCTTGGCACCCTCAGAGGTGAGAATGAAATGCTTAATTTCCTCTACAGGTATCAATGGGGATTTCTCAGGAGGGGTGAGGATGTCCATTGTTTCACTATCGAAAGAGTCCCCCTCCAACCCGTCACTGCAGACAGAATCCCCATCGGCCTCCCCGCATGTTCCAATAGATGGCTGCGCCTGCGACCCACACCGCGCAGCGGGCACCTCGCTCTTACCTGCCTTCTCCACCGTCGCATCAGCCTCATCCACATTTGCGACAGTGGAGAGACAATCCCCAGGGACTCCCTGCAAGTCATTTATTGCTGGGGTCGATGTGCACAGAATATCGTCCTCCCTCGGGGGCAGGCATAGAGGGGAACCCGGCACCTTTGGTCCAAGGGATTCATAAGCCGCCTGGTGCTGAGAATGAGAGAGCTTTGCCTCGTCTCCTATTACACTATTCGGTACACTGGCCTCCAGAGAGGCGCTGACTTGTAGGTCCTGGGTGGAGGCCTCCAGGGCTGCCTCATTTGTGCAAACAGGCCTATCACAAGCCTTTTGCACAACCACACCATCTACCCCAGGACTGGTGGCTACATCTGAGGACTCAGGTTTAGAACCAACCCCTACCCGGATTCCCACCCCTTCCTGGGACTCCCCCGCATCTACATCCCCTGCCCTCTTGCGGGAACGTTCCCTTCTCCTCTTCACGCTGGAGGAGCACACAGGTGCAGGCTTCACCGATGGGGCGGCGCCTTCTGTTTCCATCGCCCCGTCTGCTTGCGCACCTCCCCGAGCCCCACGCTCCACTTCAGACGAAATGGGTGTGAGCTCTGCGGCCTCAAAGGCCCGCTTCTTACTATGTTTAGATTTCCCCTTTGCCTTCTTACTCCGCACAGACTCCACCCCGTCCCCCACCTGAACTACAGGGAGAGGAGCAGGGACCGACCCAACCGTAGAAGTAGGGACAGGGGTAGGGGTAGGGGCAGGGTGAGGGGCTGGGGCAGGGTCAGATGCAGGTGCAGGCGCACGCGCAGGAGTAGGATCAGGGGCAGAGGTAGCTGCGGCACTGGTGCCCGAAGTGGGCTCCCTCGGGTTCCGGGCGGCAGGACAGTCCCTCCGAAAGTGCCCCACCTCCCTGCACGCATGGCACCGTGGGCGCTCGGAGCTCCAGTACACCTGATAATCTACTCCCTCGTGCCGGACAGTAAAGCGGCCCTCAACATCGTCCTCCCTTTCCAGCTGCATGAAAACCTGACGCCGGAAAGAGATTACGGTGCGGAGGGTGCGTCTCTTAAATTTGTGTCGGATGGCAGTAATTTCCGACCTTACTTGCCCTAAACGGGCCAGTGGGGGAAGCAAGTCCTCATTTGGAATGAAAGGCTTAACATGCCCAAGCACGATACGTTGCGTGGGGGCCGTCACCAGCTCCATAGGTAAAAAGATGTTGTCCACCGTGACTCCCCTGCTTAGGGCCCGGTGCACTAGCTCTTCATTCACCAGATAGAACACCGCCTTTCCGAACTCCTTCTCGGTGGCCAGAATACCACCTTTCCCCACAAGGTCCTCCATTGCCTCCGTACACTTTTCTAGTGTCATTCCAGGGCGCAAAATACATTGCACCCCACGTTCCACCTTCACCGACCGAAACAGGGCGTTGTCCGAGGCCGGGGAGGCAGCCGCCCTTGCGTAACTCCCCGAAGGCCCGCGACTCCCTGGAGACCGGTCCGGCATGCTGGCGCTCTTTCCAGTCCGAGAATCCTACAGCGCTGTCGATTAGAAGTCCTGGAGCGAAACGAGTAACTGGCCGGGAAAGTTTGCAGTCGACAGTTCCTCGCTGGCTCGGCGCCAGGAAAGGCTCCGTCGGACTTGCAGAGACCCATGCCGGGAGAGGCCGAAACGTCCTTCCAGATGCTCCGGCACCGGCACCGACACCGGACGAAAAATCAGGAAAACAATGGAGGAGGAACGTTGCCCCGATGTCAATGGGGGGAAAACGACGGCGTTTGCCTCCGGTTTTGGAGCGAACCGGCTTACTGGCGAGTTGCCAGCGGCCGCAGCTGGGAGCTACGCAGTAAGCAGCCGCCAACAAACCCAGTCCAAAACGGCAGCAAAAACTCCACACCGAGCTTCCACGCCAACGCCGTCACTCACTCAGTTGTCCAAGAGACTTTTAGAGCCACCTCCAAAGTATTCCACGAACTTTATCCAGTAGTTTTCCTTCGATTTCTCCCAGCTCAGTCAGCACAGCTCCTCTCTGTGTCTGACCCCGGGAGTGTGTGATGGGACGGTGTGGAGGGAGCTTCACTCTGTGTCTGATCCTGGGAGTGTGTGATGGGACAGTGTGGAGGGTGCTTCACTCTGTGTCTGACCCTGGGAGTGTGTGATGGGACGGTGTGGAGGGAGATTCACTCTGTGTCTGACCCTGGGAGTGTGTGATGGGACAGTGTGGAGGGAGATTCACTCTGTGTCTGACTCTGAGAGTGTGTGATGGGACGGTGTGGAGGGAGCTTCACTCTGTGTCTGACCCTGGGAGTGTGTGATGGGACAGTGTGGAGGGAGATTCACTCTGTGTCTGATTCTGGGAGTGTGTGATAGGACAGTGTGGAGAGAGATTCACACTGTGTCTGGGTTGTGGGGTGGGAGGTGAAGAGGAAGCTTGCTGGTGAAGAAGCCCCAGAGTGGTTTTGGCCATGAGGAGGATGTGCCATGCTGTAGGGTCGCCCAGTAATATCATGACAAAATTCTAAAGTTTCAGAGTGTGATTCATAAACTTATTTTCCATCCTTGTTACTTTGCGACCTGCCCTCTGTAGCTCAAGCACACTTGAACCAGCTTGCAAGTAATCTCCCCTGAGACGGTGGAGGAGCCTGCAGAGGTGATGATTCAATTGCTTCTCCAGTGGCTGTTTACCCTTGGACCTACAGAAGGTGTGTGCTTAAGTTCAATCTGATGCTGTTGAATTTATTTCTGATTTTGTAACTGTGGTTGCTTTCCATCTGAAGTTGTATTTTGGTCTCACTGCCTGCTCATGTTCCTCAGACTGCATTTCACAATCTTCTGCTCATTTGTCCATCAGTCTGTCCCACCCTGTGATAAATCTACAGTCAGGCTTATTGACACAACTGGTCAATGCCAAGCAAGATGCCACAACTAAGCCAGTATCAGGTGCCTGCATTTGGTTCACAACTCTCCTGTCCACCATCTGCTAAATTTGTTAAGGTACCAGCTGCAATCACTTCTCTGTTCACGCGTTCCAAAATCTCACCTTCCTCAGGCCATATTCCATAAACTAACCTCCCTCTGGCACGTTCCATAAACCCACCTTCCTCTGTGTGGGAAACCTGTTGAACTTCTCCTATGTCATTTTAGTGTGAGGCTATGTGTTTTTTTGTTCTTAGTGTGTTCTTTCGTGTGAAATGTTTGTATATGTTTATTAAATTTATGTTTAAAATTGATGTTTTTCTTGTGAATGCTGTGTCTCTGATGCTGTGTTGTCTGTGATGCTCATGCAAGTCCAGTCCAAACCCACGGACGTATTCTCCAACAATAAACCCCACTTTGGCCTCAGTCCTCTACTCTGTGATTCCCTGTCCCTCTGACAAAGATTGTGTTCATGCATCGTCTCTCTGCACCTCTACCCTCTGATTCCCTGTCCCTCTGACAAAGATTGTGTTCATGCACCCTGTCTCTGCACATCTACCCTCTGATTCCCTGTCCCTCTGACAAAGATTGTGTGCATGCATCCTCTCTCTGCACCTCTACCTTCTGATTCCCTGTCCCTCTGACAAAGATTGTGTGCATGCACCCTCTCTCTGCACCTCTACCCTTGATTCCCTGTCCCTCTGACAAAGATTGTGTTCATGCACCCTCTCTCTGCACCTCTACCCTTGATTCCCTGTCCCTCTGACAAAGATTGTGTTCATGCACCCTGTCTCTGCACCTCTACCCTCTGATTCCCTGTCCCTCTGACAAAGATTGTGTGCATGCACCCTGTCTCTGCACCTCTACTCTGTGATTCCCTGTCCCTCTGACAAAGATTGTGTGCATGCATCCTCTCTCTGCACCTCTACCCTCTGATTCCCTGTCCCTCTGACAAAGATTGTGTTCATGCATCCTCTCTCTGCACCTCTACCCTCTGATTCCCTGTCCCTCTGACAAAGATTGTGTGCATGCACCCTCTCTCTGCACCTCTACCCTTGATTCCCTGTCCCTCTGACAAAGATTGTGTTCATGCACCCTCTCTCAGCACCTCTACCCTTGATTCCCTGTCCCTCTGACAAAGATTGTGTTCATGCACCCTGTCTCTGCACCTCTACCCTCTGATTCCCTGTCCCTCTGACAAAGATTGTGTTCATGCACCCTGTCTCTGCACATCTACCCTCTGATTCCCTGTCCCTCTGACAAAGATTGTGTGCATGCACCCTGTCTCTGCACCTCTACCCTTGATTCCCTGTCCCTCTGACAAAGATTGTGTTCATGCATCCTCTCTCTGCACATCTACCCTCTGATTCCCTGTCCCTCTGACAAAGATTGTGTGCATGCACCCTCTCTCTGCACCTCTACCCTCTGATTCCCTGTCCCTCTGACAAAGATTGTGTTCATGCACCCTGTCTCTGCACCTCTACCCTCTGATTCCCTGTCCCTCTGACAAAGATTGTGTGCATGCACCCTGTCTCTGCACCTCTACTCTGTGATTCCCTGTCCCTCTGACAAAGATTGTGTGCATGCATCCTCTCTCTGCACCTCTACCCTCTGATTCCCTGTCCCTCTGACAAAGATTGTGTTCATGCATCCTCTCTCTGCACATCTACCCTCTGATTCCCTGTCCCTCTGACAAAGATTGTGTGCATGCACCCTCTCTCTGCACCTCTACCCTCTGATTCCCTGTCCCTCTGACAAAGATTGTGTTCATGCATCCTCTCTCTGCACCTCTACCCTCTGATTCCCTGTCCCTCTGACAAAGATTGTGTGCATGCACCCTCTCTCTGCACCTCTACCCTTGATTCCCTGTCCCTCTGACAAAGATTGTGTTCATGCACCCTCTCTCAGCACCTCTACCCTTGATTCCCTGTCCCTCTGACAAAGATTGTGTTCATGCACCCTGTCTCTGCACCTCTACCCTCTGATTCCCTGTCCCTCTGACAAAGATTGTGTTCATGCATCCTCTCTCTGCACATCTACCCTCTGATTCCCTGTCCCTCTGACAAAGATTGTGTGCATGCACCCTCTCTCTGCACCTCTACCCTCTGATTCCCTGTCCCTCTGACAAAGATTGTGTTCATGCACCCTGTCTCTGCACCTCTACCCTCTGATTCCCTGTCCCTCTGACAAAGATTGTGTGCATGCACCCTGTCTCTGCACCTCTACTCTGTGATTCCCTGTCCCTCTGACAAAGATTGTGTGCATGCATCCTCTCTCTGCACCTCTACCCTCTGATTCCCTGTCCCTCTGACAAAGATTGTGTTCATGCATCCTCTCTCTGCACATCTACCCTCTGATTCCCTGTCCCTCTGACAAAGATTGTGTGCATGCACCCTCTCTCTGCACCTCTACCCTCTGATTCCCTGTCCCTCTGACAAAGATTGTGTTCATGCACCCTCTCTCTGCACCTCTACCCTCTGATTCCCTGTCCCTCTGACAAAGATTGTGTGCATGCACCCTGTCTCTTGGCTGGCTGGTGGCGCAATGGCATCAGTGCCGGACTCCGGAACGAAGGTTCCCGAGTTCGAATCCGGGTCGGGCCACACACACCCCCCCCCCCGAGCACGCTTTCCATCCATGCCGGGTTGAGCATCGAGCTAGCCACTCGGCTTGGTAAAAAAACAGGGTTGAGTCAGGAACGTTCATATTGTCACCCGGGTAATCCAAAAGGAGACCAATCCTGACATCACGTGCCAGACAAGAATGACTGATTGTCCAGTGAGACACGATTAAAAAACCCCTGTCTCTGCACCTCTAAGCCACTTTTTACACATCTGTAGAGCAGAAGAAGGCAATGACAAAGCAATTCTGCAGAAAAATCGTCAAGAACCATCATGGTCATGAGATGATGATCGCCTTAGTGATACGACATGGTGCATGATCATGATAGGACACTGTTCAGCCTTTACAACCAAGGAATAAAACGTTAGCTTTGTCAGCCTCTCCCTCTTGAGTCCTGGGAACATACTTGTGAACTCCCAGCTTACGGTGGCACTACTGACACTGTGTGACAAGTTTGGCCGACTCTGGGAAGCATATCAAAGGACTCTATCTGGTTTGCAATGCTATGATTTTTTTACTTCTATTGTTTGTATGATGTGGTTTATTTCCTTGTCTATGTTTTTGTTTTAAATTGAGTGCTTTGGGTTTCTTGCTTTGTGGCTGCCTGCAAGGAAACAAATCTCAAGGTGTATAATTGATACATTCTTCAATAATAAATGTACTTGGTGTTGGCACATGGCCAAATGGCTAAGGTGTCGGTCTAGTGATCTGAAGGTCGCTAGTTTGAGCCTCAGCTGAGGCAGCGTGTTGTGTCCTTGAGCAAGGCACTTAACCACACATTGCTCTGTGACAACACCGGTGCCAAGCTGTATCGGCCCTCGTGCCCTTCCCTTGGACAACATTGGTGGTGTAGAGAGGGGAGACTTACAGCATGGGCAACTGCCGGTCTTCCATACAACCTTGCCCGGGCCTGCACCCTGGAAACTTTCCAAGGCGCAAATCCATGGTCTCACGAGACTGACGGATGCCTATAAGAAATGTACTTGAATCTTCTCTGGACTTGTTCCAGCTTAATGACATTCTTCCTGTAGCTGTGTGACCCAAATTACACACAACACACCAAGTGCGGTCTCACCAACACCTTTTACAGCTGTAACATGACATCCCAACTCCTGTACACAGTGCCCTGACTAATGAAGGCCAGCATTTCAAACACCTTCTTCACCACCATATCTACCTGTGTCACCACTTTTGTCGAAGTAACTGTCGTCATCAATAATAAAAAAAACTAAAATGGAACACACTCACTCTTACAACTCAAAGATACTTTTTAATTTACTTGTGCACAAGAAGAGCAGCTTGGCTCCTGTCACTCACACTGTTCTGAGGTCTGAGCAGTGAACTGCTATTCTTATATAGAATTAGTTGATCTGTTGCTGATATTGATCAAGACAAATTGTATGTTTGAATTCTTTACTCATGAGATCAATTGCCATTCACAATAAAGGAGTTAAAGATAATCAAAACTTCAAGCAGACAGCTGATGATATCTTGAAGTTAGTAAAGATAATAGAACCTTAGTGGTTGGGTATATTTCACATCTTTTTGTTATCTTGTCTGTCTCTGATGCCCCTGTTTAGGAAGAACTTCCTGGTAAAGTTTCACTACAGAGGCCTGACATATTGAGCTTGCCTCATTGAGATACCGTATCTCACAGTTTAGCTTGTCCGCAGTAAGCAGAGGTATCTCAGGCAGTCTCACTTCAAAGGTCTCGCTTGGCTACAACTGCCCTAGTCTATCTTTGCCTTACTGAAACATCTACACTTTCAAGGAATCATATACCTATTCCCCTGTTCTACAACACTCCCCAAGCTCTCTACAAGTCAGAAGTTACTAGTCTCCCCACCATCTTTGTCTGACAAATGGTCTCGGATCTGAAACATTAACTCTGGCTCTCACTCCGCAGACGTCTCAACTTCCTGAGTGTTTCCACAATTTTCCGCATTCCTTCTCTCCTTCTCCCTTTCCCATCCCACACAGCAGCTCCCTTTGCACTCTCTGCAATGTCCAACACAGATCCCTATCCCAATCTCTCCGCAGGACTCCGGACCCTGCTTGTGAAGTGTACAGATAGGGGCAGGGCATTGGATTCTGCCAGGAATGCTGCATCCTGGAGGATCAAGTGGATGGAATTCTGCTGGGACTTCTGAGATTACATGGATATCAAACAGGAATTCTGCTCGGAATGCTCAGATATCAATCGAAAATTCTTCTGGATGGGACCGGATTCTGCAGGTGTTGAGAGGGAATAGATAGGATTTTCAAAGGGAGTGGAAGTATATGGTTAAAGATTCTGCTGGAGTTGGATGAATATCAGTGGCAGGAGAGATAGAACAGCCCTCCAGTGAAAAATGATATCGTATCCGTTAAATAGGGGCCGTGGACAATTCTGATTTGATGGAGACAGACGTGAAAGCACAGAGGAACATCTGGAGAAATTTCTGAAACGCCAGTTCGTTGCTGTTGTTACTGCGTGGTCGGGAATCTTCCGGAGGGAAGGCTTCAAAATCCCTGGCTTTGCCTACTGTTGGCGACTGAGGTTGAGGTCGAATCGTTCGGACAGAGATGGCGCTCGGTGTCGGAGAGCTTTTCGGAGGCTCGAGGTTTTCGGATGACTCAGAGTCGGACTGTGGTCGGCGTGGCAGGGAGAGTTTTTCTTCCTTCTCCCGTCTGCGTGAGATGTGGGACATTTGAGAGACTTTAAACTTTTTACTGTGCTCATGGACTTCTTCATCAAGTTATGGTATTGTCGCACTGTTGTAACTATATGTTATAATTATGTGGTTTTGTCAGTTTTTTCGGTCTTGATCTGTCCTGTGTTTTGTGATATCACACCGGAGGAAATATTGTATCATTTCGTAATGCATGCATTACTAAATGACAATAAAAGAGGACTACGTGTCTTCATAATCTAATATGAGGTAGGAGTTTTTCTAGGATTGTGGGAATATTGGATGGACTCTACTTGGATCATGGGAATATTAGGTGAGAATACAGGTAGGACTGGGAATTTTGGATAGAGATCCTATTGGGATTGCAGGAATATGATATAGACATTCTGATGGGATTGTGGGAATATTGGGTGTGGATTCTTTTGGGAACATGGGAATATCAGATGGGGATTCTGCTGGTAACATAGGGCAGTGGGGTGAGGCAATGATAGGTCTTCAGAGGAAGTTTGATGGCAACATAGCTGGGTTGGAGGGAATGGTGGGAATTGTCTGTGGATGTGGGATTGGAACTTCATTCTCTTCCTTCCCTCCCTCGCAGCCAACAGATGCCAGGATGTGGATGGGGAGTTCAGCCAGATCGATGCCGGGAACGGGATGGTTTTTGGAGTCGATGCCACCAGCTTCGTGTACACACGCGTCGGAGATGCCTGGGTACTATTCCCCGGCAGGCTCCGGCACGTGACGGTGGGACCAGCAGGCGTGTGGGGAGTCGGACAAGACATGGGCATCTACCGGCTGGCGGCTGGTGGCTGGCAGAACGTCACTGGTAAGTGCAGGAATTTCTTCTAGATTTGGGAAACAGACTTTCCAGCCTCAGAGCTCATGTACCACCAGAGAGGATGTGGAGAAATGTGGAGGGGTGGAAGATGTGATGGAGAAAAGGGGGTGTAGGGACTCTAGGAGACAGTGAGGGTTTCAGGCAGTCAGACACAGAAAGGGTGTAGGAAATCACACTCAAAGGGGTCACGAATGGGAGGTGTATGAAGGTTACAGATGGGGGGAGGTGAGGGGTTAGGGGTCTCAGAGATGGAGAAGGTTGTTGGGGTCACAGAGATAGGGAGGGGTGTATAGGGGGTCACAGAGATGGGGAGGGGTGTAGGGGGTCACAGAGATGGGGAGGGGTGTAGGGGGTCACAGAGATGGGGAGGGGTGTAGGGGTCACAGAGAAGGGTAGGGGGAGGAGTGTAGGGGGTCACAGAGACGGAGGGGTATAGAGGTCACAGAGATGGGGAGGGGTGTAGGGGTCACAGATACGGGGAGGGGTGTAGGGGTCACAGAGATGGGGAGGGGTGTAGGGGTCATAGAGATGGGGAGGGGTGTGGGGGGGTCACAGAGACAGGGAGTGGTGTAGGCGGTCACAGAGATGGGGAGGGGTGTAGGGGTCATGGAGACAAGAAGGGGTGTAGGGGTCACAGAGACGGGGTGGTGCAGGTGTTACAGAGGTGGAGGGTTGTTGGGATTACAGCCTCTGGGCTGTAGTGGGTCATGGAGACGGGGAAGGCTGGGGGAAGACTGGGGGTGATATTGGTGTGACTGCACACTGCAAGCTAAGCCTTCTTGTCCCTCCCACAACTACTCCCTCTTCTTTCTCCATTTCTCCTTTCAACTTCCAACCTCCTTTTCCCTCTCTCTCTCCCACTCTTTCTCCCTTCCTCCCTCTCTCCCTCCTGCTTCTTTCATTCCCCATCTCCCTCTTTCATTCCCCCATCTCACTCTCTCTTTCCCTCCCTCCCTCTCTCCCTCCTGCCTCTCTCTCCCTCCTGCCTCTTTCTTTCCCCCATCTCCCTCTCTCTTTCCCTCCCTCCCTCTCTCCCTCCTGCCTCTTTCTTTCCCCCATCTCCCTCTCTCTCTCCCTCCCTCCCTCCCTCCCTCCTGCCTCTTTCTTTCCCCCATCTCCCTCTCTCTTTCCTTCCCTCCCTCCCTCTCTCCCTCCTGCCTCTTTCTTTCCCCCATCTCCCTCTCTCTTTCCCTCCCTCCCTCTCTCCCTCCTGCCTCTTTCTTTCCCCCATCTCCCTCTCTCTCTCCCTCCCTCCCTCCCTCCCTCCCTCTCTCCTCCTGCCTCTTTCTTTCCCCCATCTCCCTCTCTCTCTCCCTCCCTCCCTCCCTCCCTCCTGCCTCTTTCTTTCCCCATCTCCCTCTCTCTCTCCCTCCCTCCCTCCTGCCTCTTTCTTTCCCCCATCTCCCTCTCTCTCTCCCTCCCTCCCTCTCTCCTCCTGCCTCTTTCTTTCCCCCATCTCCCTCTCTCTCTCCCTCCCTCCCTCTCTCCCTCCTGCCTCTTTCTTTCCCCATCTCCCTCTCTCTCTCCCTCCCTCCCTCCCTCCCTCCTGCCTCTTTCTTTCCCCCACCTCCCCCTCTCCCTCTCCCTCTCCCCACCCTGCAGGTGAGCAGTTGCTGCAGTTGGATGCCGGTGGTGTCGGGACCTTGTGGGGTGTGGACCGTTTTGGTTCCACTCACTGCCTGAGGGTGGTTAGGCCGGGCCCAGTGAGCACCGGCGGCAGTCCAGCCTTCAGTATCCAGGGCGGCCAGATGAAGTACCTATCCTGTGGGCCACAGGGTTGCTGGGGCGTCTCTCTGGCCGACGACATCTACCATTGCCACTCAGCCTGTTCCTCCTCCTGCCTCATCACCAGCTGGGAGCAGGTCTCTGGAAAGTTCCAGATGGTTGAGGTGGGCACGGACGGTCAAGTATATGCTGTCAGCATCTCCAACCAACTCTACATGAGGTGAGATGGGAGAGGAAGTGGGGGGGGGAAGAGGGAAATGGAGAGAGGTGGTGGGAGTGGGAGGGGCAGGAACAAAGTTCATCCAGTTGGTGCCCCAGCTGGTCTTGTTTGGTGGTCAATATGGAAACCGCGATTGTGGGGTGCAGGGGCAAGAGAGGATCAGAGAGATGGGGAGAGGTGTAGAAGCTGGAGGGGGGTCACAGAGATGGGAGGGTGTTGGGGCCAGAGGGTTTTACAGAGACGGGGACGGGTCTAGGGGGGAGTCACAGAGATGGGAGGGTTGTAGGGACCAGAGGGTTTTACAGAGACTGGGAGGGGTATAGGGGGGAGTCACAGAGATGGGAGGGTTGTAGGGGCCAGAGGGTTTTACAGAGACTGGGAGGGGTATAGGGGGGAGTCACAGAGATGGGAGGGTTGTAGGGGCCAGAGGGTTTTACAGAGACTGGGAGGGGTATAGGGGGGAATCACAGATATGGGAGGGTTGTAGGGGCCAGAGGGTTTTACAGAGACTGGGAGGGGTATAGGGGGGAATCACAGAGATGGGAGGGTTGTAGGGACCAGAGGGTTTTACAGAGACTGGGACGGGTCTAGGGGGGAGTCACAGAGATGGGAGGGTTGTTGGGGCCAGAGGGTTTTACAGAGACTGGGAGGGGTATAGGGGGGAAGTCACAGAGATGGGAGGGTTGTAGGGGCCAGAGGGTTTTACAGAGACTGGGAGGGGTATAGGGGGGAGTCACAGAGATGGGAGGGTGTTGGGGCCAGAGGGGTTTTACAGAGACTGGGAGGGGTATAGGGGGGAGTCACAGAGATGGGAGGGTGTTGGGGCCAGAGGGTTTTACAGAGACTGGGAGGGGTATAGGGGGGAATCACAGAGATGGGAGGGTGTTGGGGCCAGAGGGTTTTACAGAGACTGGGAGGGGTATAGGGGGGAGTCACAGAGATGGGAGGGTTGTAGGGGCCAGAGGGTTTTACAGAGACTGGGAGGGGTATAGGGGGGAGTCACAGAGATGGGAGGGTTGTAGGGGCCAGAGGGTTTTACAGAGACTGGGAGGGGTATAGGGGGGAGTCACAGAGATGGGAGGGTTGTAGGGGCCAGAGGGTTTTACAGAGACTGGGAGGGGTATAGGGGGAAGTCACAGAGATGGGAGGGTTGTAGGGGCCAGAGGGTTTTACAGAGACTGGGAGGGGTATAGGGGGGAATCACAGAGATGGGAGGGTTGTAGGGGCCAGAGGGTTTTACAGAGACTGGGAGGGGTATAGGGGGGAGTCACAGAGATGGGAGGGTTGTAGGGGCCAGAGGGTTTTACAGAGACTGGGAGGGGTATAGGGGGAAGTCACAGAGATGGGAGGGTTGTAGGGGCCAGAGGGTTTTACAGAGACTGGGAGGGGTATGGGGGGAGTCACAGAGATGGGAGGGTGTTGGGGCCAGAGGGTTTACAGAGACTGGGAGGGGTATAGGGGGATCACAGAGATGGGAGGGTGTTGGGGCCAGAGGGTTTACAGAGACTGGGAGGGGTATAGGGGGGAGTCACAGAGATGGGAGGGTGTTGGGGCCAGAGGGTTTTACAGAGACTGGGAGGGGTATAGGGGGGAGTCACAGAGATGGGAGGGTTGTAGGGGCCAGAGGGTTTTACAGAGACTGGGAGGGGTATAGGGGGGAGTCACAGAGATGGGAGGGTGTTGGGGCCAGAGGGTTTTACAGAGACTGGGAGGGGTATAGGGGGGAGTCACAGAGATGGGAGGGTTGTAGGGGCCAGAGGGTTTTACAGAGACTGGGAGGGGTATAGGGGGGAGTCACAGAGATGGGAGGGTGTTGGGGCCAGAGGGTTTTACAGAGACTGGGAGGGGTATAGGGGGGAGTCACAGAGATGGGAGGGTTGTAGGGGCCAGAGGGTTTTACAGAGACTGGGAGGGGTATAGGGGGGAGTCACAGAGATGGGAGGGTTGTAGGGACCAGAGGGTTTTACAGAGACTGGGAGGGGTATAGGGGGGAGTCACAGAGATGGGAGGGTGTTGGGGCCAGAGGGTTTTACAGACACTGGGAGGGGTATAGGGGGAGTCACAGAGATGGGAGGGTTGTAGGGGCCAGAGGGTTTTACAGAGACTGGGAGGGGTATAGGGGGGAGTCACAGAGATGGGAGGGTGTTGGGGCCAGAGGGTTTTACAGAGACTGGGAGGGGTATAGGGGGGAGTCACAGAGATGGGAGGGTTGTAGGGGCCAGAGGGTTTTACAGAGACTGGGAGGGGTATAGGGGGGAGTCACAGAGATGGGAGGGTGTTGGGGCCAGAGGGTTTTACAGAGACTGGGAGGGGTATAGGGGGGAGTCACAGAGATGGGAGGGTGTTGGGGCCAGAGGGTTTTACAGAGACTGGGAGGGGTATAGGGGGGAGTCACAGAGATGGGAGGGTGTTGGGGCCAGAGGGTTTTACAGAGACTGGGAGGGGTATAGGGGGGAGTCACAGAGATGGGAGGGTGTTGGGGCCAGAGGGTTTTACAGAGACTGGGAGGGGTATAGGGGGGAGTCACAGAGATGGGAGGGTGTTGGGGCCAGAGGGTTTTACAGAGACTGGGAGGGGTATAGGGGGGAGTCACAGAGATGGGAGGGTGTTGGGGCCAGAGGGTTTTACAGAGACTGGGAGGGGTATAGGGGGGAGTCACAGAGATGGGAGGGTTGTAGGGGCCAGAGGGTTTTACAGAGACTGGGAGGGGTATAGGGGGGAGTCACAGAGATGGGAGGGTTGTAGGGGCCAGAGGGTTTTACAGAGACTGGGAGGGGTATAGGGGGGAGTCACAGAGATGGGAGGGTGTTGGGGCCAGAGGGTTTTACAGAGACTGGGAGGGGTATAGGGGGGAGTCACAGAGATGGGAGGGTGTTGGGGCCAGAGGGTTTTACAGAGACTGGGAGGGGTATAGGGGGGAGTCACAGAGATGGGAGGGTTGTTGGGGCCAGAGGGTCACAGAGACTGGGAGGGGTATAGGGGGGAGTCACAGAGATGGGAGGGTTGTAGGGGCCAGAGGGTTTTACAGAGACTGGGAGGGGTATAGGGGGGAGTCACAGAGATGGGAGGGTTGTTGGGGCCAGAGGGTTTTACAGAGACTGGGAGGGGTATAGGGGGGAGTCACAGAGATGGGAGGGTGTTGGGGCCAGAGGGTTTTACAGAGACTGGGAGGGGTATAGGGGGGAGTCACAGAGATGGGAGGGTTGTAGGGGCCAGAGGGTTTTACAGAGACTGGGAGGGGTATAGGGGGGAGTCACAGAGATGGGAGGGTGTTGGGGCCAGAGGGTTTTACAGAGACTGGGAGGGGTATAGGGGGGAGTCACAGAGATGGGAGGGTGTTGGGGCCAGAGGGTTTTACAGAGACTGGGAGGGGTATAGGGGGGAGTCACAGAGATGGGAGGGTGTTGGGGCCAGAGGGTTTTACAGAGACTGGGAGGGGTATAGGGGGGAGTCACAGAGATGGGAGGGTTGTAGGGGCCAGAGGGTCACAGAGACTGGGAGGGGTATAGGGGGGAGTCACAGAGATGGGAGGGTTGTAGGGGCCAGAGGGTTTTACAGAGACTGGGAGGGGTATAGGGGGGAATCACAGAGATGGGAGGGTGTTGGGGCCAGAGGGTTTTACAGAGACTGGGAGGGGTATAGGGGGGAGTCACAGAGATGGGAGGGTGTTGGGGCCAGAGGGTTTCACAGAGACTGGGAGGGGTATAGGGGGGAATCACAGAGATGGGAGGGTTGTTGGGGCCAGAGGGTTTTACAGAGACTGGGAGGGGTATAGGGGGGAGTCACAGAGATGGGAGGGTTGTAGGGGCCAGAGGGTTTTACAGAGACTGGGAGGGGTATAGGGGGGAGTCACAGAGATGGGAGGGTTGTAGGGGCCAGAGGGTTTTACAGAGACTGGGAGGGGTATAGGGGGGAGTCACAGAGATGGGAGGGTGTTGGGGCCAGAGGGTCACAGAGACTGGGAGGGGTATAGGGGGGAGTCACAGAGATGGGAGGGTGTTGGGGCCAGAGGGTCACAGAGACTGGGAGGGGTATAGGGGGGAGTCACAGAGATGGGAGGGTGTTGGGGCCAGAGGGTCACAGAGACTGGGAGGGGTATAGGGGGGAGTCACAGAGATGGGAGGGTGTTGGGGCCAGAGGGTTTTACAGAGACTGGGAGGGGTATAGGGGGGAGTCACAGAGATGGGAGGGTTGTAGGGGCCAGAGGGTTTTACAGAGACTGGGAGGGGTATAGGGGGGAGTCACAGAGATGGGAGGGTGTTGGGGCCAGAGGGTTTCACAGAGACTGGGAGGGGTATAGGGGGGAGTCACAGAGATGGGAGGGTGTTGGGGCCAGAGGGTTTTACAGAGACTGGGAGGGGTATAGGGGGGAGTCACAGAGATGGGAGGGTTGTAGGGGCCAGAGGGTTTTACAGAGACTGGGAGGGGTATAGGGGGGAGTCACAGAGATGGGAGGGTTGTAGGGACCAGAGGGTTTTACAGAGACTGGGAGGGGTATAGGGGGGAGTCACAGAGATGGGAGGGTTGTAGGGGCCAGAGGGTTTTACAGAGACTGGGAGGGGTATAGGGGGGAGTCACAGAGATGGGAGGGTGTTGGGGCCAGAGGGTCACAGAGACTGGGAGGGGTATAGGGGGGAGTCACAGAGATGGGAGGGTTGTAGGGGCCAGAGGGTTTTACAGAGACTGGGAGGGGTATAGGGGGGAGTCACAGAGATGGGAGGGTGTTGGGGCCAGAGGGTTTTACAGAGACTGGGAGGGGTATAGGGGGGAGTCACAGAGATGGGAGGGTGTTGGGGCCAGAGGGTTACAGAGACTGGGAGGGGTATAGGGGGGAGTCACAGAGATGGGAGGGTGTTGGGGCCAGAGGGTTTTACAGAGACTGGGAGGGGTATAGGGGGGAGTCACAGAGATGGGAGGGTGTGGGGCAGAGGGTGTGGGGGCCAGAGGGTTGGGGCCAGGGGTCACAGAGACTGGGAGGGGTATAGGGGGGAGTCACAGAGATGGGAGGGTGTTGGGGCCAGAGGGTTTACAGAGACTGGGAGGGGTATAGGGGGGAGTCACAGAGATGGGAGGGTGTTGGGGCCAGAGGGTTTTACAGAGACTGGGAGGGGTATAGGGGGGAGTCACAGAGATGGGAGGGTGTTGGGGCCAGAGGGTTTTACAGAGACTGGGAGGGGTATAGGGGGGAGTCACAGAGATGGGAGGGTGTTGGGGCCAGAGGGTTTTACAGAGACTGGGAGGGGTATAGGGGGGAGTCACAGAGATGGGAGGGTGTAGGGGCCAGAGGGTTTTACAGAGACTGGGAGGGGTATAGGGGGGAGTCACAGAGATGGGAGGGTGTTGGGGCCAGAGGGTTTTACAGAGACTGGGACGGGTATAGGGGGGAGTCACAGAGATGGGAGGGTGTTGGGGCCAGAGGGTTTTACAGAGACTGGGAGGGGTATAGGGGGGAGTCACAGAGATGGGAGGGTGTTGGGGCCAGAGGGTTTTACAGAGACTGGGAGGGGTATAGGGGGGAGTCACAGAGATGGGAGGGTGTTGGGGCCAGAGGGTTTTACAGAGACTGGGAGGGGTATAGGGGGGAGTCACAGAGATGGGAGGGTTGTAGGGGCCAGAGGGTTTTACAGAGACTGGGAGGGGTATAGGGGGGAGTCACAGAGATGGGAGGGTGTTGGGGCCAGAGGGTTTTACAGAGACTGGGAGGGGTATAGGGGGGAGTCACAGAGATGGGAGGGTTGTTGGGGCCAGAGGGTTTTACAGAGACTGGGAGGGGTATAGGGGGGAGTCACAGAGATGGGAGGGTGTTGGGGCCAGAGGGTTTTACAGAGACTGGGAGGGGTATAGGGGGGAGTCACAGAGATGGGAGGGTGTTGGGGCCAGAGGGTTTTACAGAGACTGGGAGGGGTATAGGGGGGAGTCACAGAGATGGGAGGGTGTTGGGGCCAGAGGGTTTTACAGAGACTGGGAGGGGTATAGGGGGGAGTCACAGAGATGGGAGGGTTGTAGGGGCCAGAGGGTTTTACAGAGACTGGGAGGGGTATAGGGGGGAGTCACAGAGATGGGAGGGTGTTGGGGCCAGAGGGTTTTACAGAGACTGGGAGGGGTATAGGGGGGAGTCACAGAGATGGGAGGGTTGTTGGGGCCAGAGGGTTTTACAGAGACTGGGAGGGGTATAGGGGGGAGTCACAGAGATGGGAGGGTTGTAGGGGCCAGAGGGTCACAGAGACTGGGAGGGGTATAGGGGGGAGTCACAGAGATGGGAGGGTGTTGTTGGGGCCAGAGGGTTTTACAGAGACTGGGAGGGGTATAGGGGGGAGTCACAGAGATGGGAGGGTGTTGGGGCCAGAGGGTCACAGAGACTGGGAGGGGTATAGGGGGGAGTCACAGAGATGGGAGGGTTGTAGGGGCCAGAGGGTTTTACAGAGACTGGGAGGGGTATAGGGGGGAGTCACAGAGATGGGAGGGTTGTTGGGGCCAGAGGGTTTTACAGAGACTGGGAGGGGTATAGGGGGGAGTCACAGAGATGGGAGGGTTGTGGGGCCAGAGGGTTTACAGAGACTGGGAGGGGTATAGGGGGGAGTCACAGAGATGGGAGGGTGTATGGGAGCCAGAGGGTTTTACAGAGACTGGGGGAGAGAGATGGGAGGGTGTGGGGCCAGAGGGTCAGAGATGGGAGGGGGGAGTCACAGAGATGGGAGGGTGTTGGGGCCAGAGGGTTTTACAGAGACTGGGAGGGGTATAGGGGGGAGTCACAGAGATGGGAGGGTTGTTGGGGCCAGAGGGTTTTACAGAGACTGGGAGGGGTATAGGGGGGAGTCACAGAGATGGGAGGGTGTTGGGGCCAGAGGGTTTTACAGAGACTGGGAGGGGTATAGGGGGGAGTCACAGAGATGGGAGGGTTGTCGGGGCCAGAGGGTTTTTCAGAGACTGGGAGGGGTATAGGGGGGAGTCACAGAGATGGGAGGGTGTAGGGGCCAGAGGGTTTTACAGAGACTGGGAGGGGTATAGGGGGGAGTCACAGAGATGGGAGGGTTGTAGGGGCCAGAGGGTTTTACAGAGACTGGGAGGGGTATAGGGGGGAGTCACAGAGATGGGAGGGTGTTGGGGCCAGAGGGTTTTACAGAGACTGGGAGGGGTATAGGGGGGAGTCACAGAGATGGGAGGGTTGTAGGGGCCAGAGGGTTTTACAGAGACTGGGAGGGGTATAGGGGGGAGTCACAGAGATGGGAGGGTTGTTGGGGCCAGAGGGTTTTACAGAGACTGGGAGGGGTATAGGGGGGAGTCACAGAGATGGGAGGGTTGTAGGGGCCAGAGGGTTTTACAGAGACTGGGAGGGGTATAGGGGGGAGTCACAGAGATGGGAGGGTTGTTGGGGCCAGAGGGTTTTACAGAGACTGGGAGGGGTATAGGGGGGAGTCACAGAGATGGGAGGGTTGTAGGGGCCAGAGGGTTTTACAGAGACTGGGAGGGGTATAGGGGGGAGTCACAGAGATGGGAGGGTTGTAGGGGCCAGAGGGTTTTACAGAGACTGGGAGGGGTATAGGGGGGAGTCACAGAGATGGGAGGGTGTTGGGGCCAGAGGGTTTTACAGAGACTGGGAGGGGAATAGGGGGGAGTCACAGAGATGGGAGGGTTGTAGGGGCCAGAGGGTTTTACAGAGACTGGGAGGGGTATAGGGGGGAGTCACAGAGATGGGAGGGTTGTAGGGGCCAGAGGGTTTTACAGAGACTGGGAGGGGTATAGGGGGGAGTCACAGAGATGGGAGGGTGTTGGGGCCAGAGGGTTTTACAGAGACTGGGAGGGGTATAGGGGGGAGTCACAGAGATGGGAGGGTTGTAGGGGCCAGAGGGTTTTACAGAGACTGGGAGGGGTATAGGGGGGAGTCACAGAGATGGGAGGGTGTTGGGGCCAGAGGGTTTTACAGAGACTGGGAGGGGTATAGGGGGGAGTCACAGAGATGGGAGGGTTGTAGGGGCCAGAGGGTTTTACAGAGACTGGGAGGGGTATAGGGGGGAGTCACAGAGATGGGAGGGTTGTAGGGGCCAGAGGGTTTTAAGAGATGGGAGGGGGATCAAGAGATGGGAGAGAGGGTTTCAGAGTTTTACAGAGACTGGGAGGGGTATCGGGGGGAGTCACAGAGATGGGAGGGTTGTAGGGGCCAGAGGGTTTTACAGAGACTGGGAGGGGTATAGGGGGGAGTCACAGAGATGGGAGGGTTGTAGGGGCCAGAGGGTTTTACAGTGACTGGGACGGGTATAGGGGGGAGTCACAGAGATGGGAGGGTTGTAGGGGCCAGAGGGTTTTACAGAGACTGGGAGGGGTATAGGGGGGAGTCACAGAGATGGGAGGGTTGTTGGGGCCAGAGGGTTTTACAGAGACTGGGAGGGGTATAGGGGGGAGTCACAGAGATGGGAGGGTGTTGGGGCCAGAGGGTTTTACAGTGACTGGGAGGGGTATAGGGGGGAGTCACAGAGATGGGAGGGTTGTAGGGGCCAGAGGGTCACAGAGACTGGGAGGGGTATAGGGGGGAGTCACAGAGATGGGAGGGTGTTGGGGCCAGAGGGTTTTACAGAGACTGGGAGGGGTATAGGGGGGAGTCACAGAGATGGGAGGGTTGAAGGGGCCAGAGGGTTTTACAGAGACTGGGAGGGGTATAGGGGGGAGTCACAGAGATGGGAGGGTGTAGGGGCCAGAGGGTTTTACAGAGACTGGGAGGGGTATAGGGGGGAATCACAGAGATGGGAGGGTGTTGGGGCCAGAGGGTTTTACAGAGACTGGGAGGGGTATAGGGGGGAGTCACAGAGATGGGAGGGTTGTTTGGCCAGAGGGTCATAGAGACTGGGACGGGTATAGGGGGGAGTCACAGAGATGGGAGGGTTGTAGGGGCCAGAGGGTTTTACAGTGACTGGGACGGGTATAGGGGGGAGTCACAGAGATGGGAGGGTGTTGGGGCCAGAGGGTCTTAGAGACTGGGAGGGGTATAGGGGGGAGTCACAGAGATGGGAGGGTTGTAGGGACCAGAGGGTTTTACAGAGACTGGGAGGGGTATAGGGGGGAGCCACAGAGATGGGAGGGTGTTGGGGCCAGAGGGGTTTACAGAGACTGGGAGGGGTATAGGGGGGAGTCACAGAGATGGGAGGGTGTTGGGGCCAGAGGGTCATAGAGACTGGGAGGGGTATAGGGGGGAGTCACAGAGATGGGAGGGTTGTAGGGGCCAGAGGGTTTTACAGAGACTGGGAGGGGTATAGGGGGGAGTCACAGAGATGGGAGGGTGTTGGGGCCAGAGGGTTTTACAGAGACTGGGAGGGGTATAGGGGGGAGTCACAGAGATGGGAGGGTGTTGGGGCCAGAGGGTCTTAGAGACTGGGAGGGGTATAGGGGGGAGTCACAGAGATGGGAGGGTTGTAGGGACCAGAGGGTTTTACAGAGACTGGGAGGGGTATAGGGGGGAGCCACAGAGATGGGAGGGTGTTGGGGCCAGAGGGGTTTACAGAGACTGGGAGGGGTATAGGGGGGAGTCACAGAGATGGGAGGGTGTTGGGGCCAGAGGGTCATAGAGACTGGGAGGGGTATAGGGGGGAGTCACAGAGATGGGAGGGTGTTGGGGCCAGAGGGTCACAGAGACTGGGAGGGGTATAGGGGGGAGTCACAGAGATGGGAGGGTTGTAGGGGCCAGAGGGTTTTACAGAGACTGGGAGGGGTATGGGGGTAGTCACAGAGATGGGAGGGTGTTGGGGCCAGAGGGTTTTACAGAGACTGGGAGGGGTATAGGGGGGAGTCACAGAGATGGGAGGGTTGTAGGGGCCAGAGGGTTTTACAGAGACTGGGAGGGGTATAGGGGGGAGTCACAGAGATGGGAGGGTTTGGGGCCAGAGGGGTTTACAGAGACTGGGAGGGGTTTTGGGGGGAGTCACAGAGATGGGAAGGTGTTGGGGCCAGAGGGTCTTAGAGACTGGGAGGGGTATAGGGGGGAATCACAGAGATGGGAAGGTGTTGGGGCCAAAGGGGTTTACAGAGACTGGGAGGGGTATAGGGGGGAGTCACAGAGATGGGAGGGTGTTGGGGCCAGAGGGTCTTAGAGACTGGGACGAGTATAGGGGGGAATCACAGAGATGGGAAGGTGTTGGGGCCAAAGGGGTTTACAGAGACTGGGAGGGGTATAGGGGGGAATCACAGAGATGGGAAGGTGTTGGGTCCAGAGGGTTTTACAGAGACTGGGAGGTGTGTAGGTGCCAGAATGGATGGGATGTTTGATATAGTACCTGACTACTTGCCCCATTTCTCTCTCTCAGGAGCGGTATCACCCCAGAAAGACCAACTGGCCGGGGTTGGACCAACATCCAGATCGGGAACCTTCTCTTCAGGCACGTGACATGGGACCTGGGGCACCTCTGGCTACTGACAGACAATGGCCGGGTTGTCCATTGCACCGGCACTGACATCAGCTGAGAGAAGTCCTGCCCCATGCAGGACATCTGAGACCTCCATCCTGACAAGTTCCAGTTTCAAGTTTAATTTTCATTCAGCCAAACACACGAATACAGCTGAACCAAAGAGCCAATGTGAAATACACAGAACCAACAGTCACGCACAGCACATCCCACACCTATAACTATGAGAACGGAACAAATACTATCACTGTATACATAAATACAATCACTATATCTATAAATACAATCACTATACATAAATACAATCACTATATCTATAAATACAATCACTATATATAAATATAGGCATCCGTTAGTCTCATAAGACCATGGATTTGTGCCTTGGAAGGTTTCCAGGCTGGTTTGTATGGAAGACTGACAGTTGCCCATGCTGCAAGTCTCCCCTCTCCACGCCACCGTTGTCCAAGGGAAGGGCACCAGGGCCGATACAACTTATATTAGATTATGAGGACACTCAGTCCTCGTTTATTGTCATTCAGTAATGCATGCATTAAAAAAGGATACAATGTTCCTCCGGTATGATATCACAGAAACACAAGACAGACCAAGACTAAAACTGACAAAAACCACATAATTATAAGATATAGTTACAACAGTGCAAAGCAATACCGTAATTTGATAAGAGCAGACCATGGGCACGGTAAAAAAAAGTCTCAAAGTCCAGATAGCCCCAACATCTCACGCAGATGGTAGAAGGAAGAAATGCTCTCTGCCACGAGCTTCCAGCACTGCAAACTTGCCAATGCAGCATTCTGGAAGCACCCGACCACAGTACAACTCTGAGTCCATCCAAAAACTTCGAGCCTTCGACCAGCCCTCTGACACCGAACACTGAGCACCATCTCTGCTGAGTGCTTCGACCCCGGCCCCGGCCGCCAAGCAACAAGCAAAGCCAAGGACTCGGGGCCTTCTCCTCCAGAGATTCTGGACCACACAGTAGCAACAGCAGCGAAGCAGGCATTTCAGAAGTTTTACCAGATGTTCCTCCATGCTCTCACGTCTGTCTCCATCAAGTCAGAATTATGCATGGCCTCCTACTTGACAGATTACAAACATTCATCATCGGAGAGGCCGCGCGCTGCGTTGCACTGCCATCTTCTCCTCCTCCCTTGGCACTGGTGTCGTCACAGAGCAATGTGTGGTTAAGTGCCTTGCTCAAGGACACAACACACTGCCTCAGCTGAGGCTCAAGCTCAGGCACCCATAGGACCATAGAACATTACAGCACAGAAACAGGCCTTTTGGCCCTTCTCGGCTGTGCCAAACTATTTTTCTGCCTAGTCCCACTGACCTGCACCTGGACCATATCCCTCCATACACCTCTCATCCATGTACCTGTCCAGATTTTTCTTAAATGTTAAAAGTGAGCCCACATTTACCACTTCATCTGGCAGCCATTCCACACTCCCACCACTCTCTGTGTGAAGAAGCCCCCACTAATGTTCCCTTTAAACTTTTCCCCCTTCATCCTTAACCCATGTCCTCTGGTTTTTTTCTCTCCTTGCCTCAGTGGAAAAAGCCTGCTTGCATTCACTCAATCTATACCCATCATAATTTTATATACCTCTATCAAATCTCCCCTCATTCTTCTACGCTCCAGGGAATAAAATCCTAACCTATTCAACCTTTCTCTGTAATTGAGTTTCTCAAGTCCTGGCAACATCTTTGTAAATCTTCTCTGCACTCTTTCAACCTTATTAATATACTTCTTATAATTTGGTGACCAAAACTGCACACAATACTCCAGATTCGGCCTCACCAATGCCTTATACAACCTCACCATAACATTCCAACTTTTATTCTCAATACTTTGATTTATAAAGGCCAATGTACCAAAAGCTCTCTTTACGACCCTATCTACCTGTGACGCCACTTTTAGGGAATTTTGTATCTGTATTCCCAGATCCCTCTGTTCTACTGCACTCCTCAGTACCTTACCATTTACCCTATTTATTCTACCTTGGTTTGTCCTTCCAACATGCAATACCTCACACTTGTCTGTATTAAACTCCATCTGCCATTTTTCAGCCCATTTTTCCAGCTGGTCCAAATCCCTCTGCAAGCTTTGAAAACCTTCCTCACTGTCCACTACAAATTTGCTGATCCAATTTACCACATTATCATCCAGATCATTGATATAGATGACAAAGAACAATGGACCCAGCACTGATCCCTGTGGCACACCACTAGTCACAGGCCTCCACTCAGAGAAGCAATCCTCCACTACCACTCTCTGGCTTCTTCCATTTACTATCCAATTTACCACCTCTCCACGTACACCTAGCGACTGAATCTTCCTAACTAACCTCCCATGCGGGACCTTGTCAAAAGCCTTACTGAAGTCCATGTAGACAACATCCACTGCCTTCCCTTCATCCACTTTCCTGGTAACCTCCTCGAAAAACTCTAATAGATTAGTTAAACATGACCTACCACGCACAAAGCTATGTTGGCTCTCCCTAATAAATCCCTGTCTATCCAAATTCTTGTAGATCCTATCCTTTAGTACTCCTTCCATTAATTTACCTACTACCGACGTCAAAGTTATCGGCCTATAATTTCCCGGATTACTTTCAGAGCCTTTTTAAACTGCAGAACAACATTAGCTATCCTCCAATCCTCCAGCACCTCACCCATAGATACTGACATTTTAATTATATCTGCCAGGGCCCCTGCAATTTCAACGCTAGTCTCCTTCAAGGTCCGAGGGAATACCATGTTAGGTTCTGGGGATTTATCTACCCTGATTTGCCTCAAGATAGCAAGCACCTCCTCCTCCTCAATCTGTATAGGTTCCATGATCTCACTACTTGTTTGCCTTATTTCCATTGACTCCATGGGCCAGTTGCCTTAGTAAAGACAGATGCAAAACAAATATTTAAGATCTCCCCCATTTCTTTTGGTTCCATACATAGCTGACCACTCTGATTTTCAAGAGGACCAATTTTATCCCTTACTATCCTTTTGCTCTTAATATACCTGTGGAAGCTCTTTGGATTATCCTTCACCTTGACTGCCAAAGCAACCTCATGTCTTCTTTTAGCCCTCCTGATTTCTTTCTTAAGTATTTTTTTGCACTTTTTATACTCCTCAAGCACCTTATTTGCTCCGTTTCCTATATGTGTCATACATCTCTCTCTTCCTCTTTATCAGAGTTGCAATATCCCTTGAGAACCAAGGTTCCTTATTCTTATTCACTTTGCCTTTAATCCTGACAGGAACATACAAACTCTGCACTCTCAAGATTTCTCCTTTGAAGGCCTCCCACTTACCAATCACATCTTTGCCAGAGAACAACCTGTCCCAATCCACGCTTTTTAGATCCTTTCTCCTTTCTTCAAATTTGGCATTTTCCAGTTTAGAACCTCAACCCGAGGACCAGATCTATCTTTATCCAAGATCAAGTTGAAACTAATGGTGTTATGATCACTGGAACCAAAGTGTTCCTCTACATACACTTCCGTCACCTGTCCTAACTCATTTCCTAATAGGAGATCTAATATTGCATCCTCTCTAGTTGGTACCTCTATGTATGGATTTAGAAAACTTTCCTGAACACACTTTACAAACTCTAACCCGTCTAGACCTTTAACAATATGGGAGTCCCAATCAATATGTGGAAAATTAAAATCCCCTACTATCACAACTTTATGTTTCCTGCAGTTGTCTGCTATCTCTCTGCAGATTTGCTCCTCCAATTCTCGCTGACTACAATACAACCCCATTAATATGGTCATACCTTTCCTGTTTCTCAGCTCCACCCATATGGCCTCGGTAGACAAGCCCCCTAATCTGTCCTGCCTGAGCGTTGCTGTAATATTTTCCCTAACAAGCAATGCTACTCCCCCACCTTTCATTCCTCTGCCTCGATCACATCTGAAACATCGGAACCCTGGAACATTAAGCTGCCAGTCCTGCCCCTCCTGTAGCCAAGTTTTACTAATGGCTATAATGTCATAATTCCATGTATCAATCCACTCCCTCAACTTGTCTGCCTTCCCCACAATACTCCTTGCATTGAAATAGACACACCTCAGAAGGTTACTACCACCACACACAACTCTTCTATTTGTGACTTTACATGAACTTTTAACATTTATTTTCACCCCCATTCCACTATCTGCTCTGGCATTCTGGTTCACCTCCCCCTGCAATTCTAATTTAGACCCTCCCCAATAGCACTAACAAACCTCCCTGAAAGGATATTGGTCCCCCTGCAGTTCAAGTGTAACCTGTCTCTCTTGTACAGGTCCCACCTGCCCCAGAAGAGGTCCCAATGACCCTGAAATCTGAAATCTTGCCCCCTACACCAGTTCCTCAGCCACTTGTTCCCCCTCCAGAGCATCCTATTCCTACCCTCACTGGCACGTAGCACAGGTAGCAATCCTGAGATTACCACCCTCGAGCTCCTGCTTTTTAACTTCCTACCAAGCTCTCTATACTCACTCTCCAGGACCTCCTCACTCTTTCTTCCTACATCATTGGTACCAATGTGCACCACGACATCTGGCTGATCACCCTCCCACTTCAGAATGTTGTGCACGTGATCAGAGACATCCCTGACCTTGGCACCCGGGAGGCAACAAACCATCCTGGGAGTCTCTGTCACAACCACAGAACCTCCTTTCTGTACCTCTAACTATCGAGTCCCCTATCACTACCGCTCTCCTCTTTTTCCACCCTCCCTTCTGCACTGCAGAACCAGACTCAGTGCCAGAGATCTGGCTGCTGCAGCTTGCCCCAGGTAAGTTATCCCCCCCAACAGTATCCAATGCGGTATACTTGTTGTTGAGGGGAATGGCCACAGGGGAACCCTGCTCTGCCTGCCCTTTCCTCTTCCCTCGCCTGACAGTGACCCAATTTCCTGTGATCTGCTCCTTTGGCGTAACTACCTCCCTGTAGCTACTATCTATAATCTTCTCATTCTCCTGAATGATCCGCAGGTCATCCAGCTCCTGCTCCAGTTCCCTAACGCGGTTTGTTAGGAGCTGCAGCCGGATGCACTTCTTGCAGGTGTCGTTGTCAGGTCTCCCTGACTTCCCACATCCTGCCTGGCATTCTCTCTACTCTAAACAAACAAAACAAAACTTACTGGAACCTACGCTGGCCTCTGCCTGTTCACGCTGAAGCCTGTTGAGCCAAAGCCGTCCCACTCTGCTCCCTCTCACTCCGCTGCCCGCTGTATATGGTGGTCTTTTTTAAACCTTTGGCACTCTACGTCATGCGCCTGCGCAGTCCAGCCTCTTTTCCCCAAGCAGTGTAAAAAAAAGACTTTTCTCCGAGATTCCTCACTCCTTCACTCTTGGCCTCTTGCTCCGATTTAAAAATGAATGGGATCAGGTTTATTACAACTGAATTATATGATGTGAATTAGTTGTATTTACATATAAATATAATCACCATATGTATAAATAATTTCTTCGATGTTGAACTTCTTCCAATGTGTGGGCTAGCTGGCTAACTGGAAGTTATCTGTGCATTCTCCGTGAGATTGTAGTCTGCATAAGGATTTTTGGGCTCTTTGTTTCTGTGAGTGTTTCACCATGTTCATTGTCCATTTTCTTTCCTCCGTCTTTCTCCTTCATTCTCAAAACCCTTATTTCCTGTGCTCTCTGTCGAAAAACTGGCTATCCATTCTTTCCCCGCAATCTTATTAGCTGAAATGTTAACAAGACAACCCCTACTGGCTAATTCAACAAACCTAACTTAATCAACTAAATCTTTAATTTAAACATCAAAATGAAGTACCTGATTGTACAATGTAATGAGAAGAGCACCTACTGCATTTGGAGAAAATAAACTGCATTAATAAACTAACACAAACACGTGCTGACGAAGGGTCTCGGCCCGAAACGTCGACTGTGCTTCTTCCTATGGATGCTGTTTGGCCTGCTGTGTTCCACCAGCATTTTGTGTGTGTTGCTTAATAAAATAACACATGGTCTACAGTATAGGAAGCACGTCATTAGGATGTGGATGCAAACCAGAGCACCCAGATGAATAGGATCAGGTTTGTTACAACTGAATTATATGAAGTGAATTTTTTTTTACAACAGTAAAGGACACATAATTATTATAAAAATATGATGAGATGGTGTTCATGGGTTCATTGTCCATTCAGAAATCTGATGATGGAGGGGAAGAAGCTGTTCCTGGAATGTTCAGTGTGTGTCTTCAGGCTCCTGTACCTCCTCCCTGATGGTAACAATGAGAAGAGGAGGGCGGAGGTTCTTCATGAGGGAGGCAGCTTTCCTGAGTCATCTCCTATTGAAGATATCCTTGATGGTCGAGCTGGCTAAGTCAACAACCCACTATGCAGTGAACCCTCGATACCAGATGGTTAGAATGCTGTGGCAACTTGCGAGAGCTTTGCTGACATACCAGATCTCCCTCAACTACTCATGAGTTGCAGCCACTACAGACAAACTCCACACAGACTGTGACGGAGGTGGGGATTGAACCCATGTCTCTGCAGGTGAGAGGGAGCAGCTGTCCCCACTGTGCCGAGGGGAAGAGAAGCTTCTTTCACATACCGTGCATATTGCTAAAGACCTGCATTCCGCTAGCACCTCTCACTGCCTCTAAACCTTCCCTTTGCAGACCGCCTTTCACCCCTGGGCCCTGGAGTAAAGGCCACGCAGAGGCTGGATATCTGAGATAAAAATAGAGCCCTGAGTTAGTCAGGCAGCGTGTGAGGAGAACGAGGAGAGGAGTCATCAGTTCAGGTGGAGTCAGCAATCTGTTTGCCTCAGGTTGAAGGCGGGAAGCTCTCTGACAGGGTGAGTGCAGGATTGCTGGTGGGTCTGCCAATTGTTGGATCCTCATAGTTAGGGGAGAGAGATGGTGAGAGATAGAGAGAGATAGAGAGTGATGCAGATAGAGAGAAGGGAGAGAGGATGAGAGAACAAAGAGAGGGAGAGGCAGTGACAGAGAGAGGAAAGAGAGATGGAGAAGGGAGAGAAATGGAGAAGTAGAAGCAGAACGTGAGTGAGAGATGTGGAGAGACAGAAAAACAGAGTGTGAGGGAGATAAGGAACATTGGGAGAGGTAGATGGAGAAGGAAGAGAAAGAGAGGTGGAGAAAGAGAAGGGAGAGAGAGAGAGAGAGACAAAATGATTTTTAAGATACCAAATTCTTTTTAAGATACATAAAGAGTAAAAGAGAGGTGAGAGTAGATATCAGACTGCTGGAAAATGATACTGGAGAGGTAGTAACGGGGGACACAGAAATTACAGATGAACTTAATAAATATTTTGTGCCCATCTTCACTGTGGAAGACACTAGTAGTATGTTAGAAATTGAAGAGTGTCAGAGGGCAGAAGTGAGTGTAGTTCTTACTAAGGAGAAGGTGAGTGGGAAGCTGAAGAGACTGAAGGTAGAGAAGTCGCCTGTTCTAGATGGATTACACCCAGGGTTCTGAAAGAAGTAGTTGAAGAGATTGTGGAGGCATTAGTAACGATCTTTGAAGAATCGGAATGGTTCCAGAGGATTAGAAAATTCCAAATGTCATTTCACTCTTTAAGAAGAGAGGAAAACAGAAGAATGGAAATTATGGGCTGGTTAGCCAAACCTCAGTGGTTGGGAAGATGTTGGAGTTGGTTGCTAAGGACTAGATTTTGGGGTACTTGGAGGCACATGATAAAATTGACTAAAGTCAGCATGATTTCCTTAAGGGGAACTCTTGCCTGAAAAATCTGTTGGAATTCCTTGAGGAAATAACAGGCAGGATAGACAAGGGAGAGTCAGTGGATGTTGTTTACTTGGATTTTCAGAAGGCCTTTGACAAGGTGCCACACATGAGGTGCTACACAATATAAGAGCCCATGATATTACAAGAAAGGTACTAGGATGGATAGAAGATTGGCTGATTGGTAGAATGCAAAGAGTGGGAATAAAGGGGGTCTTTTCTGTTTGGCTGTTGGTGACGACTGGTGTTCTACAGGTTCAGTGTTGAGACTGCTTTTTTCACATTATATGTGAATGATCTGGAAGACAGAATCAATGGCTTTGTGGCCGGGTTTATGGATGATATGAAGGTAGGAGGAGAGGCAGGTAGTGAGGAGAATGCAGGAAGTCTGCAGAAGGACTTAGAGAGATTGGGAGAATGGGTAAAGAAGTAGCAGATGGAATTAGGTACAGGGAAGTGTGTGGTCACGTACTTTGATAGAAGTAGCAGATGGAATTAGGTACAGGGAAGTGTGTGGTCACGTACTTTGATAGAAGTAGCAGATGGAATTAAGTACAGGGAAGTGTGTGGTCATGTACTTTGATAGAAGGAATAAAGACGTGGGTCATTTTCTTAATGGGCACAACATTCAAAAATTGGAAGTGTAAAGAGACTTGGGAGTCCTTATGCAGTATTCCCTACAGGTTAACTTGCAGGTTGAGTCAGTGGTAAGAAAGGCAAATGCAATGTTCGTATTCATTTCGAGAGGACTAGAGTACAAAAGCAAAGATGTAATGCTACGTCTCTATAAGGCATTGGTCAGACTGCACTTGGACTATAGCGAGTAGTTTTGGGCCCCTTTTCTAAGAAAAGATGTGCTGGCATTGGAGAAGGTCTAGAGGAGGTTCACAAGAATGTTTACTGGAAAGAAAGAATTAACATATAAGGAAAGTTTGATGGCTCTGGGCCTGTACCTGCAGAAGTTTAGAAGAATGAGCGAGGATCTTATTTAGATTAGATCAGATTATGAGGACACACAGTCCTCTTTTATTGTTATTTAGTAATGCATGCATTAAGAAATGATACAATTTGTTCCTCCAGAATAATATCACAGAAACACAAGACAAACCAAGACCAAAAAAAAAACTGACTAAACCCACATAATTATAACATATAGTTACAACAGTGCAAAGCAATACTGTAATTTGATGAAGAACAGACCATGGGCACAATAAAAAAAATCTCAAAGTCTCTCGAAAGTCCCATCATCTCACACAGACAGCTGAAGGGAGAAACTCTCCCTACCATGAGCTTCCAGCACCGCAAACTTATTTAAACCTTCCTTTTTCAATATTTTTATTGATTTCTTACAAAAAAGAATACAGAGTACAGTAGGATATATAATGTATATCAATTACAATATATTAGAATCACAAATATAGTCTCATTACCCTATATCCATATACATTAAATTTAAACATAACATTGAAAAGAGATCATTTTATTATACAACGAAAAATCTAAACCCACTACCAGAAAAAAAACAGCTGTTTGGTTAAAAACAAAAGGAAAAAAACCCTTATCATATAATAAAACATATTGTTAGCCAATATCTGTGCTTAATAGCAAATCAAAGATTTTGAAAATAATTCAAAAAAGGTCCCCACAATGTTAAAAAATCTTGTCTTGGTTCAGAAATTGAACAGTGAAGCTTCTCTAAATTTAAGCAAGACACAACATCACGTAACCAGTGAGTATTGGTAGGCAGAGTAGCATTCTTCCACTTAAGCAACAATGCCTCCTGGCTATAGGAGAAATAATGACCAAAATGTGCAAATCATGTGACTCCAAAATAATATCATTTCCTCCAACAATACCAAATAAGGCAGTCAAAGGATTAGGTTTAAAACTTACTTTAAAAAGCACCAAAAAGGTTTGGAATACTTCCTTCCAATATTTTCAAGACTCGGACAAGTCCAAAACATAGGGATTAGTGAATCTTCTCCATTGTTACATCATTCACAATAGGGAGATATATCCGAATAAAAACGAGACAGCTTATCTTTAGTCATGTGGGCCCTAAGAGCCACTTTAAATTGTAGAAGGGAATGATAGGCACATAACGATGAGGTATTAACCCATTTTAATTTCATTCCAAGTATCCTCAGAAATTGGAATCTGTAAATCTTGTTCCCAGAGGTTTTTAATTTTGTCTAAAGGAATATTTCTCATTCCCAACAACATACCATAAATATTAGATATAGATCCATTATGGAAGGGTTTCAAATTAAAAATTGTATCAAGTAAATCCTTGTCTGGACTTTTAGGAAATATATGTACTTGAGAACGCAAAAAGTCTCTAATCTGTAAATATCGAAAAAAGTGGGTTTTGGATAAGCTATACTTAGTTGTCAGTTGTTCAAATGAAGAGAGACTATCTCCAACAAACAAATCCTGAAAACATTTAATACCCAATCTATTCCACTCTTTAAAAATTACATCAGTCATAGGTTTATAAAAAAGTTAGAAAAAAATGGGATTTGAAAGTGAAAAACTCAATAAACCAAAATATTTTCTAAATTGTACCCAAACTTTCAAAGTGTGTTTAACTACAAAATTATCAGTTGAATTACTTAAAGATAAAGGAATTGAGGATCTGAGGAGAGAAATGATAGAAAATTTATTAACAGAATTAGCTTCTAAACAGACCCAGACCGGAGTCCTCTCGATTAATATAATATAACCAAAACGTAAGATTCTATATATTGACTGCCCAGTAATAAAACCTAAAATTGGGTAAGGCTAAACCTCCATTCTTTTGAGCTTTTTGAAGATGAACTTTATTTAATTGAGAAATTTTATATTTCCATATATAAGAAGATACAGTAGCATGCAAAAGTTTGGGCACCCTGGTCAAAATTTCTGTTACTGTGAATAGCTGAACTGATGAAAAGATGAACTGATTTCCAAAAGTCATAAAGTTAAAGACGACACATTTCTTTAATATTTCAAGAAAACTTTTTTATTTTCATCTTTTACAGTTTCAAAATAACAAAAAAGGAAAAGCCCGAAGCAAAAGTTTGGGCACCCTGCATGGTAGTACTTAGTAACTGTCATGGTCCGGTCCATGAAGTCCGCATTCCGGTTCACAGTCCGGTCCATGGACTCAGGACTCCGGGTCTTCCAGCTGTCCCTTGTTTGAATTATTCATAGGTACCCAAGTAGCCTGATTCCCATCTTTGGGCTTGCAATATAAGTAGCCTTGGGATTGAGTGTGGGCTGTTGGTTTGTCTTGTCAGTCCCCCTCGGAGCAACCTGCTGGTGAAACCATTTGTGATCTCTAGGCCTGGTTGGAAGACCACTGCTTCATGGAGCCTTGTTGCCACTCGTTGGAGTGGTCTTTGTGGTATGGATTCAGCTGTTTCCCGGGCCAGCTGAGTGGCTGCCAGCTACTCCGAGCTAGGTAGGGATCCGGCTGTTTCCGTAGCCAGCTGAGGTTGCCGGCTGAACTGAGACTTGGAGCTACCCCGGAGCAGAGAAGAAACTGCCTGTTGTTCTTTGGTGTTTGTCTCTTCTTGACCTCGCCTCCGTGGGGTAAGTCAGGCCATCTTGCCGTTGCCCCATGGGGGCGGTCATGTCTTGTCTTGTCCTTGCCTCTGTTGGGTAAATCCGGCCATTCTGCCGTTACCCAACAGGTTGACCTGGCTTGTCTTAGGATAAGTCCCGGCTCTATCTTGGCGTTTGGTTCCCAGTCTGTCTCTGAGCTCCAAGGATGCCAGCCTCGAGGATCCCACAGCCAAGGGCAAGACCCAAGAACGCCGCCTCGAGGGTCCTGCAGCCAGGCTCCAAGAACGCCAGCCTCGCGGGACCTGCACCCAAGAACGCCAGCCTCACGGATCCCGCAGCCAAGGTCAGGCTCCAAGACCCCAGCCTCAAGCCATGTCATGTCCTTGCCTGGTTCTGGGGTCCGAGCCCAAGGCAAGACCCAGGTTCTGGGTCCTTTTTCAGTCTTGGGCTCGGAGTCCGAACCTTGTCTTGTCTCCAAGATCAGGCCTCTAGACCCCAGCCACGTCCTGTCCTGAAGCCATGTTATGTCCTTGCCTGGTTCCAGGATCCAAGCCCGAGCCATGACCTAGGTTCTGGGTCCTTGTCCAGTCTCGGGCTTGGAGTCCATGCCTTGTCTCCTAGTACATGGTTCCTAGTCCTGGTCCTGCTTTCCCTAGCCCAAGTCTGTGCTCTTGTCCCTGCTCCTGGTTGGAACCCTGTCATGTCCCTACTCTAGCCAAGTCCTGTTCCTTGTACTTCAGTGTCTGTGTCTTGCATTTAGGTCTGTTCCCAGCACCCCACTGTGACAGTAACACCCCCTTTGGCAAGTATCACAGCTTGTAAACGCTTTTTGTAGCCAGTTAAGAGTCTTTCAAGCAACCCACACAAAAAAGGCTGGTGAATGCAGCAGGCCAGGCAGCATCTATAGGAAGAGGTACAGTCGACATTTCAGGCCGAGACCCTTTGTCAGGACTAACTGAAAGAAGAGATAGTAAGAGTTTTGAGAGGGGGAGGGGGAGATCCAAAATGATAGGAGAAGACAGGAGGGGGAGAGATGGAGCTAAGAGCTGGAACTTTGATTGGCAAAAGGGATACAAGGCTGGAGAGGGGGGAGGATCAATGGGACGGGAGGCCTAGGGAGAAAGAAGGGGGGGGGAGCCCAGAAGATGGGCAAGGAGTTATAGTGAGAGGGACAGAGGGAGAAAAAGGAAAGAGAAAATAAATAAGGGATGGGGTACGAGGGGGAGGTGGGGCACTAACGGAAGTTAGAGAAGTCAATGTTCATGCCATCAGGTTGGAGGCTACCCAGACGGAATATAAGGTGTTGTTCCTCCAACCTGAGTGTGGCTTCATCTTTACAGTAGAGGAGGCCATGGATAGACATATCAGAATGGGAATGGGACATGGAATTGAAATGTGTGGCCACTGGGAGATCCTGCTTTCTCTGGCGGACAGAGCGTAGGTGTTCAGCAAAACGATCTCCCAGTCTGAGTCAGGTCTCACCAAAATTTAGAAGGCCATATCGGGAGCACCGGACGCAGTATATCACCCTAGCCGACTCACAGGTAAAGTGATGCCTCACCTGGAAGGACTGTCTGGGGCCCTGAATGGTGGTAAGGGAGGAAGCGTAAGGGCATGTGTAGCACTTGTTCCGCTTACATGGATAAGTGCCAGGAGGGAGATCAGTGGGGAGGGATGGGGGGGACGAATGGACAAGGGAGTTGTGTAGGGAGCGATCCCTGCGGAATGCAGAGAGAGGGGGGGAGGGAAAGATATGCTTAGTGGTGGGATCCCGTTGGAGGTGGCGGAAGTTACGGAGAATTATATGTTGAACCCGGAGGCTGGTAGGGTGGTAGGTGAGGACCAGGGGAACCCTATTCCTAGTGGGGTGGCGGGAGGATGGAGTGAGAGCAGATGTGCGTGAAATGGGAGAGATGTGTTTGAGAGCAGAGTTGATGGTGGAGGAAGGGAAGCCCCTTTCTTTAAAAAAGGAGGACATCTCCTTCGTCCTGGAATGAAAAGCCTCATGCTGAGAGCAGATGTGGCGGAGATGGAGGAATTGTGAGAAGGGGATGGCATTTTTGCAAGAGACAGGGTGAGAAGAGGAATAGTCCAGGTAGCTGTGAGAGTCTGTAGGCTTATAGTAGACATCAGTAGATAAGCTGTCTCCAGAAACAGAGACAGAAAGATCAAGAAAGGGGAGGGAGGTGTCGGAAATGGGCAGGGTGGAAGTTGGAGGCAAAGTTAATGAAGTCAACGAGCTCAGCATGCGTGCAGGAGCAGCACCAATGCAGTTGTCGATGTAGCGAAGGAAAAGTGGGGGACAGATACCAGTATAGGCTTGGAACATGGATTGTTCCACAAAGCCAACAAAAAGGCAGGCATAGCTGGGACCCATACGGGTGCCCATGGCAACACCTTTAGTTTGGAGGAAGTGGTTTGGGGGATTTTCGCCCATTCTTCCTTGCGAAAGGCTTCTAGTTCTGTGAGCTTCTTGGACCGTCTTGTATGCACTGCTCTTTTGAGGTCTATCCACAGATTCTCGATGATGCTGAGATCAGGCTTGCGCCTCCTGAGATGTCCATTGTGGATTCTGAGGTGTGTTTAGAATCATTGTCCTGTTGTCGAAGCCATCCTCTTTTCATCTTTGGCTTTTTTACAGATGGTGTGATGTTTGCTTCCATAATTTGCTGGTATTTAATTGAATTCATTCTTCCCTCTACCAGTAAATCTTCCCTATGCTACTGGCTGCAACACAAGCCCAAAGCATGATTGATCCACCCCCGTGCTTAACAGTTGGAGAGAGGTTCTTTTCATGAAATTCTGCACCCTTTTTTCTCTAAACATACCTTTGCTCATTGCAGCCAAAAAGTTCTATTTTAACTTCATCAGTCCACAGGACTTGTTTCCAAAATACATCAGGCGTGTTTAGATGTTCCTTTGAACCTTTTGAATAGAAGCCTCCTCCACACTGCCCCTTCACACACTCCCAGGGTCAGACACAGAGTGAAGCTCCCTCCCCACGGTCGCCGACCGGACGTCCCCCCACGGACGCCGACCGACCCACCGGCCGTTCCCCACGGACGCCGACCCACCCACCGGCCGTACCCCACAGACGCCGACCAACCCACTGGCCATTCCCCACTGTCAACGACCAACCGGCCGTTCCCCACGGAAGCCCACTGGCCGTTCCCCACGGTCGCCGACCAACCCACTAGCCATTCCCCACTATCAACGACCGATCAGCCCACTGGTCGTTCCCCAGTGTCCACGACCGACCGGCTGTTCCCCACGGTCGCCGACTGGCCCACTGATTGTTCCCCACGGTCGCCGACCGGCCCACTGACTGTTCCCCACGGTCGCCGACCGGCCCACTGACTGTTCCCCACGGACGCTCACTGGCCATTCCCCACAGTCGCCGACCGGCCCACTGACCGTTCCCCATGGTCGCCAACCGGCCGTTCCCCACGGTCGCCGACCGGCTGTTCCCCACGGACGCCCACTGGCAGTTCCCCACAGACGCCGACCGGCCGTTCCCCACAGACGCCGACTGACCCACTGACCGTTCCCCAAAGACACTAACTGACTGTTCCTGACAGACGCCGACCAACCCACTGACCGTTTCCCCACAGTCGCCGACTGACCCAATGACCATTCCTCACAGACACTGACTGACCGTTCCCGACAGACGCTGACCGACCCACTGACCGTTCCTTACGGACACCGACTGACCCACTGACTTTTCCCCACAGACACCGACCCACCGACTGTTCCCCGCAGTCGCCGACCGACCCACCGACCGTTCCATACACACTGATCCACTGACCTTTCCTCACGGTCGCCGACCGACCGTTCCTTGCAGATGCCGACTGACCCCATGGTCAACGACCGACACACTGGCCGTTCCCCACGGATGCCCACCGGCCGACCGGCCGTTCCCTACGGACGGCAACCAGCCCACCGGCCGTTCCCCACAGATGCCCACTGGCCCACAGACCGTTCCTCACAGTCGCTGACTGGCCATTCCCCACAGTCGCTGACCGGCCGTTCCCCACGTACGCCCACTGGCCGTTCCCCACAGACACCCACTGGCCCACAGACCGTTCCCCACGTACGCCCACTGGCCGTTCCCCGCGGACGCCGACCGGCCGTTCCCTACGGACGGCAACCAGCCCACCGGCCGTTCCCCACAGACGCCCACTGGCCCACAGACCGTTCCCCACAGTCGCTGACTGGCCGTTCCCCACAGACGCCCACTGGCCCACAGACCGTTCCCCACAGTCGCTGACCGGCCGTTCCCCACGTACGCCCACTGGCCGTTCCCCACAGACACCCACTGGCCCACAGACCGTTCCCCACGTACGCCCACTGGCCGTTCCCCGCGGACGCCGACCGGCCGTTCCCTACGGACGGCAACCAGCCCACCGGCCGTTCCCCACAGACGCCCACTGGCCCACAGACCGTTCCCCACAGTCGCTGACTGGCCGTTCCCCACAGACGCCCACTGGCCCACAGACCGTTCCCCACAGTCGCTGACCGGCCGTTCCCCACGTACGCCCACCAGCCGTTCCCCACAGACGCCCACTGGCCCACAGACCGTTCCCCACGTACGCCCACTGGCCGTTCCCCGCGGACGCCGACCGGCCGTTCCCTACGGACGGCAACCAGCCCACCGGCCGTTCCCCACAGACGCCCACTGGCCCACAGACCGTTCCCCACAGTCGCTGACTGGCCGTTCCCCACAGACGCCCACTGGCCCACAGACCGTTCCCCACAGTCGCTGACCGGCCGTTCCCCACGTACGCCCACCAGCCGTTCCCCACAGACGCCCACTGGCCCACAGACCGTTCCCCATAGTCGCTGACCGGCCGTTCCCCACGTACGCCCACCAGCCGTTCCCCACAGACGCCCACTGGCCCACAGACCGTTCCCCATAGTCGCTGACTGGCCGTTCCCCACAGTCGCTGACCGGCCGTTCCCCACGTACGCCCACTGGCCGTTCCCCGCGGTGGCCGACCGACCCACCAACCGTTCCCCGCGGTGGCCGACCGACCCACCGACCGTTCCCCGCGGTGGCCGACCGACCGTTCCCCACGGTGGCCGACCGACCTTTCCCCTCGGTGGCCGACCGACCCACCAACCGTTCCCCGCGGTGGCCGACCGACCGTTCCCCGCGGTGGCCGACCGACCCACCGACCGTTCCCCGCGGTGGCCGACCGACCCACCAACCGTTCCCCGCGGTGGCCGACCGACCGTTCCCCGCGGTGGCCGACCGACCCACCGACCGTTCCCCGCGGTGGCCGACCGACCCACCGACCGTTCCCCGCGGTGGCCGACCGACCCACCAACCGTTCCCCGCGGTGGCCGACCGACCGTTCCCCGCGGTGGCCGACCGACCCACCGACCGTTCCCCGCGGTGGCCGACCGACCGTTCCCCACGGTGGCCGACCGACCCACCGACCGTTCCCCGCGGTGGCCGACCGACCCACCGACCGTTCCCCGCGGTGGCCGACCGACCGTTCCCCACGGTGGCCGACCGACCGTTCCCCTCGGTGGCCGACCGACCCACCAACCGTTCCCCGCGGTGGCCGACCGACCCACCGACCGTTCCCCGCGGTGGCCGACCGACCGTTCCCCGCGGTGGCCGACCGACCCACCGACCGTTCCCCGCGGTGGCTGACCGACCCACCGACCGTTCCCCGCGGTGGCCGACCGACCCACCGACCGTTCCCCGCGGTGGCCGACCGACCCACCGACCGTTCCCCGCGGTGGCCGACCGACCGTTCCCCACGGTGGCCGACCGACCTTTCCCCTCGGTGGCCGACCGACCCACCAACCGTTCCCCGCGGTGGCCGACCGACCGTTCCCCGCGGTGGCCGACCGACCCACCGACCGTTCCCCGCGGTGGCCGACCGACCGTTCCCCACGGTGGCCGACCGACCCACCGACCGTTCCCCGCGGTGGCCGACCGACCGTTCCCCACGGTGGCCGACCGACCTTTCCCCTCGGTGGCCGACCGACCCACCAACCGTTCCCCGCGGTGGCCGACCGACCCACCGACCGTTCCCCGCGGTGGCCGACCGACCGTTCCCCGCGGTGGCCGACCGACCCACCGACCGTTCCCCGCGGTGGCCGACCGACCCACCGACCGTTCCCCGCGGTGGCCGACCGACCGTTCCCCACGGTGGCCGACCGACCTTTCCCCTCGGTGGCCGACCGACCCACCAACCGTTCCCCGCGGTGGCCGACCGACCCACCGAGCGTTCCCCGCGGTGGCCGACCGACCCACCGAGCGTTCCCCGCGGTGGCCGACCGACCGTTCCCCACGTTGGCCGACCGACCTTTCCCCTCGGTGGCCGACCGACCCACCAACCGTTCCCCGCGGTGGCCGACCGACCCACCGACCGTTCCCCGCGGTGGCCGACCGACCGTTCCCCGCGGTGGCCGACCGACCCACCAACCGTTCCCCGCGGTGGCCGACCGACCCACCGACCGTTCCCCGCGGTGGCCGACCGACCCACCGACCGTTCCCCGCGGTGGCCGACCGACCCACCGACCGACCCACCGACCGTTCCCCGCGGTGGCCGACCGACCGTTCCCCACGGTGGCCGACCGACCTTTCCCCTCGGTGGCCGACCGACCCACCAACCGTTCCCCGCGGTGGCCGACCGACCGTTCCCCGCGGTGGCTGACCGACCCACCGACCGTTCCCCGCGGTGGCCGACCGACCCACCGACCGTTCCCCGCGGTGGCCGACCGACCGTTCCCCACGGTGGCCGACCGACCGTTCCCCACGGTGGCCGACCGACCCACCGACCGTTCCCCGCGGTGGCCGACCGACCGTTCCCCACGGTGGCCGACCGACCTTTCCCCTCGGTGGCCGACCGACCCACCAACCGTTCCCCGCGGTGGCCGACCGACCCACCGACCGTTCCCCGCGGTGGCCGACCGACCCACCGACCGTTCCCCGCGGTGGCCGACCGACCGTTCCCCACGGTGGCCGACCGACCCACCGACCTTTCCCCTCGGTGGCCGACCGACCCACCAACCGTTCCCCGCGGTGGCCGACCGACCGTTCCCCGCGGTGGCCGACCGACCCACCGACCGTTCCCCGCGGTGGCCGACCGACCCACCGACCGTTCCCCGTGGTGGCCGACCGACCGTTCCCCGCGGTGGCCGACCGACCCACCAACCGTTCCCCGCGGTGGCCGACCGACCGTTCCCCGCGGTGGCCGACCGACCCACCGACCGTTCCCCGCGGTGGCCGACCGACCGTTCCCCGCGGTGGCCGACCGACCCACCAACCGTTCCCCGCGGTGGCCGACCGACCCACCGACCGTTCCCCGCGGTGGCCGACCGACCCACCGACCGTTCCCCGCGGTGGCCGACCGACCCACCGACCGACCCACCGACCGTTCCCCGCGGTGGCCGACCGACCGTTCCCCACGGTGGCCGACCGACCTTTCCCCTCGGTGGCCGACCGACCCACCAACCGTTCCCCGCGGTGGCCGACCGACCGTTCCCCGCGGTGGCCGACCGACCCACCGACCGTTCCCCGCGGTGGCCGACCGACCCACCGACCGTTCCCCGCGGTGGCCGACCGACCGTTCCCCACGGTGGCCGACCGACCGTTCCCCACGGTGGCCGACCGACCCACCGACCGTTCCCCGCGGTGGCCGACCGACCGTTCCCCACGGTGGCCGACCGACCTTTCCCCTCGGTGGCCGACCGACCCACCAACCGTTCCCCGCGGTGGCCGACCGACCCACCGACCGTTCCCCGCGGTGGCCGACCGACCCACCGACCGTTCCCCGCGGTGGCCGACCGACCGTTCCCCACGGTGGCCGACCGACCCACCGACCTTTCCCCTCGGTGGCCGACCGACCCACCAACCGTTCCCCGCGGTGGCCGACCGACCGTTCCCCGCGGTGGCCGACCGACCCACCGACCGTTCCCCGCGGTGGCCGACCGACCCACCGACCGTTCCCCGTGGTGGCCGACCGACCGTTCCCCGCGGTGGCCGACCGACCCACCAACCGTTCCCCGCGGTGGCCGACCGACCGTTCCCCGCGGTGGCCGACCGACCCACCGACCGTTCCCCGCGGTGGCCGACCGACCCACCGACCGTTCCCCGTGGTGGCCGACCGACCGTTCCCCGCGGTGGCCGACCGACCCACCGACCGTTCCTCGCGGTGGCCGACCGACCGTTCCCCGCGGTGGCCGACCGACCCACCGACCGTTCCCCGCGGTGGCCGACCGACCCACCGAGCGTTCCCCGCGGTGGCCGACCGACCCACCGACCGTTCCCCGCGGTGGCCGACCGACCCACCGACCGTTCCCCGCGGTGGCCGACCGACCGTTCCCCGCGGTGGCCGACCGACCCACCGAGCGTTCCCCGCGGTGGCCGACCGACCGTTCCCCGCGGTGGCCGACCGACCCACCGACCGTTCCCCGCGGTGGCCGACCGACCCACCGAGCGTTCCCCGCGGTGGCCGACCGACCCACCGAGCGTTCCCCGCGGTGGCCGACCGACCCACCGACCGTTCCCCGCGGTGGCCGACCGACCCACCGACCGTTCCCCGCGGTGGCCGACCGACCGTTCCCCACGGTGGCCGACCGACCTTTCCCCTCGGTGGCCGACCGACCCACCAACCGTTCCCCGCGGTGGCCGACCGACCCACCGAGCGTTCCCCGCGGTGGCCGACCGACCCACCGAGCGTTCCCCGCGGTGGCCGACCGACCCACCGAGCGTTCCGCACAGACACTGACTGATTCATTGGCCTTTTCTTTTGCTGTCTAGGTTTCTGTATCTCTGGATATCAGCCTCTCATTTTAAAGTACCAGCCTCTCGGAACCCCTAAGATCCAGCTTTGCATACCTTAACACTACCTTCTCTTGTTTGTGATACCCTGTCCCACAGTCTGACTTTTTACCCTCACATCGTCTGATCAGCCCTCAGCCTCTGTTCTCTGGGGAATTGATTTCTGTCTGCCTAATGAAGGGTGTCTCAGCGTGGAATATCGACTGTTTATTCCCCCTCGTTGTGCGGGTGCGTGTGATCCTATTTACCTCCTCCAAGATCAATCCAGTCCTTTCCTTCCGCAAGTCCCACCAATTATTTTCATCATCCACGTACCGATCTGAGTTTGTTAAATATCCCTGATTCAATGCCTCTGCAAGCAATCCTGGGTGGCCATTCCAGAAAGTGAAAGATAGAATTCCTCCCTCAACATCCCCATTGTAATTCCCTCCAATCATAAAATCATATTTCTCATATTAGTTATTGGTGGCGGTTCGTATAGAACACATCCAGAGTGGCCTCGTTATCAGACACCTCCAGTGTGTTTGTTGTCCCTTCTGCCCTCAATGTCTATGCTGGACTGAATGCCTTCTGCCCAGGCAACGTCCATATTTCACCATTCCCTGCATCTCTCCAGCTCACAAACACCACCTCACTATTGTTGTACTACGCATTTCTGATTGTAGTTTGATTATGGTAATTTTATGTCCTGCACTGTACTGCTTCCACAAAACAGTAAACTTCACAGCATACGTAAGGGATATTAAACCTGATTCTGATACATGTGTCTCATTGCCCCCTGATCACCTCTATTGGATCTGTCTCCACTGCCCCACCTAGCAGCACATTGAAGCCACTACATCTCACACATCTTGAAACTTTACCCCACTCACCTAAACGCATGCACTCTGGGGGAAAAATGTCCTATACACCTACTTCCCACATGATCTGATAAAGTTAAATCTACACCTAAAAAGGATCTCGTGCTATCCTGGCACATAGGCCGAATAAACTCTTCTCAGGCTTCCAGCCAGGTACTTAACAACGTTTCCATGACAAACTCTGCCATCTTCATTGGAGATGATGCTTGGGTACGTTCTCATCTGCTGCTATATACTCTATAACCCCATTGTCTGTTCCTCCTGATTGGTTAGTTCTCAACCAATCGGATTTCCGCAGTCCCACCTTGTTTACAATCCAATTTCAGTTCTTACTTAGAGCAAGATCTAATCTTTGTTACAATTCTTTATCTCTAGTTTTATTTCAATGGCCTCCTTCACAGTAGTTTTGTGACAGCGAAGTCAATCCTGTGACCATTGTGAATGCAATGTTCTGCTACCGCCAATTCCTCTGGGTAACCCAAACAGAAACAGCTCCTGTGCTCCCCGAAGGGGGTGTGATACACGGTGCTCTGCATTCTCAGGGAAACCTGTAAATGTCATCCTAGGTCACCTTGGACCCACATAAACTGGAATTTGAGCTTCTTCATGGATTTATGGATGGTATTAATTTGGTATTTCTTCAGGATCCTGGTGATCCTTCCAGGAACTGTGGAAATTTAGGGAAGACAGGCAGCAGTGATGGCTTCTTCCTTGTTGTCAAGTTTCCTGGTTCTTCATTCGGCCTTTGAATGGCCAGATTGAGGACTAACCAGTCTGGAGGGAGGGGTGACTGGGATACCAGTGGACTGGATGTGCCCAAGCATTATCGCTGATGGAGATGGCAGAGTTCGTCATTGAAGCGTCGGCTAAAACTGATACCTGTACATGGCTAGATGCCCGAGAAGAGTTTATTCATAAATCTACACCTCTCATAATTTTATAAAGTTAGAGTCTCCCTCCGAATCCGCCGCTTCAGCTTTGTCCAACCTCATTATACAGAATATTCTCTAATCTAGGCAGCATGTTGGTGAAGATCCTCTGCATTCCAGACCCTTCCTGGAAAGAGGGTGATGAGATGTATACTGGGGTCAGGGTCAGGTTCCTCTACACCATTACATCATACTCTCTGGAGTTACTTACAGGCCGTGCAACAGTACTACAGGGGAACAGGGTCTTCACCGCAATATTTGTGCTGTATATAACGTCCAAATGCTTGTTGTGATGTGCCTGGTGGGGTAGGATAGTGGGTAGTGCTTCTCACTCTCATTTTCAGCGTCCACAGCTGGCTAGCAGTCTTGTGGAAAGGGGAGATGAATGTGTAAGTCTCTCCCTGCCAGTACATAGCCTCACCCACAGCAAGCCTCATGTAGTGCCTCCTCGCTGGTGAGACACGGAAAATAGACTCCTTCTGGACTCAGGCCGAACTACAGAGGGTGGGAGAAGGCTTCGCCCCTGTACAAATAGCACGTGGGCCTATTGGCATGCGGACACTCCCTGGTTCTCGAGAACCAGATCTCCTGCTACGGGTAAATAGTCCCACTGCCCTGCGGGCAGCGTCAGGAACTGCAAATCCGGAGAGCAGCCGCAAAGGAAGCAAGATGTCATTGAGCATGGTTCCACCAGCTCCAGCGGCAAACGGGAATCAAACGTGCGGCTTCAGAAGCTTTCATATGGACCACACTGGTGAGGCCGAGAGGTGGATCTTGATGACCGGGCTTCTAACGATCACCACGCCTTCTGCCCAGGCTTGCGATGATGATCATCACCCATTGTCCTTATAACGTCAAACGAAAGTAAACCCTTCTGACTACACCCTCGATATCAGCTCATAAACCCTGTATATCAGCTCACTCACCCTCGATATCACCTCACTAAACCCTGTATATCAGCTCACTCACCCTCGATATCACCTCACTAAACCCTATTTATCACCTCACTAAACCCTGTATATCAGCTCACTAAACCCTCGATATCACCTCACTAAATCCTATATATCACCTCACTAAACCCTGTATATCAGCTCACTAAACCCTGTATATCAGCTCACTAAACCCTCGATATCACCTCACCAAACCCTGTATATCAGCTCACTAAACCCTCGATATCACCTCACTAAACCCTGTATATCAGCTCACTCACCCTCGATATCACCTCACTCACCCTCAATATCACCTCACTAAACCCTCTATATCACCTCACTAAACCCTCGATATCACCTCACTAAACCCTGTATATCAGCTCACTAAACCCTCGATATCACCTCACTAAACCCTGTATATCAGCTCACTAAACCCTGTATATCAGCTCACTCACCCTCGATATCACCTCACTAAACCCTGTATATCAGCTCACTAAACCCTCGATATCACCTCACTAAACCCTGGTATATCAGCTCACTAAACCCTCGATATCACCTCACTAAACCCTCGATATCACCTCACTAAACCCTGTATATCAGCTCACTAAACCCTCGATATCACCTCACTAAACCCTCGATATCACCTCACTAAACCCTGTATATCAGCTCACTAAACCCTCGATATCACCTCACTAAACCCTGTATATCAGCTCACTCACCCTCGATATCACCTCACTAAACCCTCTATATCACCTCACTAAACCCTTGATATCACCTCACTAAACCCTGTATATCAGCTCACTAAACCCTCGATATCACCTCACTAAACCCTGTATATCAGCTCACTCACCCTCAATATCAGCTCACTAAACCCTCGATATCAGCTCACTAAACCCCCGATATCACCTCACTAAACCCAGTATATCAGCTCACTCACCCTCGATATCACCTCACTCACCCTCGATATCACCTCACTAAACCCTCTATATCACCTCACTAAACCCTCGATATCACCTCACTAAACCCTCGATATCACCTCACTAAACCCTGTATATCAGCTCACTCACCCTCGATATCAGCTCACTAAACCCTCGATATCAGCTCACTAAACCCCCGATATCACCTCACTACACCCTCCACATAACTTCATTGATAGAAGCATAGAAAACCTACAGTACAATACAGGGCCTTTGGCCTACAATGCTGTGCTCGCCACTCTCTGCGTTTTTTAAAAAAAAAAACAACTTACCCCTGACATCTCCTCTGTACCTACTTCCAAGCAACTTTAAACTGTGCCCTCTCGTGTTAGCCATTTCAGCCCTGGGGAAAAGCCTCTGACTATCCACACGATCAATGCTTCTCATCTTGTACACCTCTATCAGGTCACCTCTCATCCTCCGTCACTCCAAGGAGAAAAGGGCGAGTTCTCTCAACCTATTCTCATAAGGCATGCTCCCCAATCCAGGCAACATCCTTGTAAATCTCCTCTGCACCCTTTCTATTGTTTCCACATCCTTCCTGTGGTGAGGTGACCAGAACTGAGCACAGTACTCCAAGTGGGGTCTGACCAGGGTCCTATATAGTTGCAACATATACTAAAAATAATGCAGTTTGTTGTCTATATCTCTCTCCGTCTCTTACTCTCTCACTCTCTCTCTCACTTTCTCTGTCTGTCTCTCTCACTCACTCTCTCTGCCTCTTTCTGTCCCTCTCTGTCTGTCTCTGTCTTTCGCTCTCACTCTCACACTCTCTGTGTCTCTTTGTCTCTCTCTCTCCTTCTCTATCTCTGTGTCCTCTCTCTTTCACTTACTCTCTCTGTCTCTCTCTCTCTATCTCTCTCTCTCCCTCACTCTCTCTCACTCTCTCTCTCTCTCTCTGTCTCTCACTCTCTCACTATCTGTCATGGTCCGGATCGGGGTCCCTTTAAATTTAGCTTGTTTATGTTACGATCCGGACTGTTGATTCCCTGTTTTCCCGTGTCCCTCGGCTTTGGTGATTAGAGGCAATTAACACTCGGCTGAACCGGTAGTTTATCGTCTCCGTCTTTCAGCCGTTCGGTGCGGGAGCGTCTGCAAAGTCAGCTAAGGTATGGTGTGCCGATGTCATCTGGCCGGAGCAAGCCTAGTCTCTGCCGAAGCGTGTGCCGGTAATTCGCCTTTCCTCACCAGAGCAACCCTGTCCAGTTACCTCGCCAAAGCGAGCCTGCCAAGTATCCTCACCGAGGTGGGTCTGTCAGTTAACCCACCGGAGGGGATCAAGAACCGCTGTCTACTGTTCCTGGGCCGAGTCGAGAGCTCACCACTACCTGGAGGCTCCAAATCAAGTCCTGGGCCTGGCGGTCTGTGATTCCTGCCTTACCCCACTGTCTGAATCCCTTCTCTGCCCATCTCACCTCTAGCCCTTGTCTGCAGCCCCCGCCTGCACTTCAGTCTAGTTCCATCATTGGAGCTAGATAGGTACTGTCTGGTGTTCTTTCGTGTTGGTCTTGTTTTGTCCTCGCCTCAGTGGGGTAAGTCAGGCCGTCTTGCCGTTGCCCCGCCGAGGGTCTTGTCTTGTCTTGTCCTCGCCTCAGTGGGGTAAGTCAGGCCGTCTTGCCGTTGCCCCGCCGAGGGTCTTGTCTTGTCTTGTCCTTGCCTCCGTGGGGTAAGTCAGGCCGTCTTGCCGTTGCCCTGCGGAGGGTCATGAGTCCCAGCCTTATGTCCTGTACCCAAGGAGGGGACTCGACTCTGTGTTCTGTGTATGTGTCCATGGTTCATTGTACCTGCTCTCCCGAAACTGAA